>NC_081561.1:134944500-135107080 GCF_022355385.1 Mustela nigripes | reverse complement strand
GATAAAAATATATGTTTATAAAAAATAAAAAATTTAAAAAAAATGTGAAGGTTTTATAATGAGAAACATTTAAGGTAAGCCTAGCTCAAGGAGCCAGGAGGAGAAGGAGGAGGAAGAAGAGACAGGAAGAAGAGAAGGAGATGGTTCTGATCCCAGAAGGGTTACCATCAGGGAGAGAGAGGCGGGGGGGAACCAGCATCGCTGTGTACTGCTGGGGAGCAGCGACGGGAAACAGACCCACCTCTCGGGCCCCAGTCAGAGAAGGAGCGACTTCCTCCTTCATAGGAACTGGGCTGCCCAGTCATGACAGAGGCCGCAGATGTGGCACCAAGACCTGCTGCCGAAGCACCCATGGGTCTTGATGCACACTCACCCACTGCCCACCTGAAAAACACAACATCTGCCCCCAGATGTCTTAGATAAAAACCTGGGGTTTGAGGAGAAGAGGGAGAAATGCTAAACAAATGAGAAGAGAGGAATTTCCAGAGTGATTCAAATTGAGTAGTTCGGGCTCCAGATTCAAAGAAGAGCTAACCCTGGTATACACCTGCCCACCAGAAACAAGTCCTCATAATAGTCTGTTTAAATATACAGTGAGGGGAGAGAGAGGGAGAAAAATACTTACCAAAAATTAACTAAGGAAACTCCAGGAAAATGTGAAGAATGTTCCTGGAGAATAAGAGAAAGGCTCAGAACAGAGGTGAAGGCCGAGGTGAGCGCCATTTTGCCAGCTACAGGATAGCACAGTGGAGTAAGGGTCTGGCAAGTACCTCAAATACCAGTCCGTTCCTAAGTAGCAGAAAATGCAGAGACCTTCAGAGAATATTCGTTTTAACAAGCATAGGGAAATCCTTATGATAATACAGCCATAAATCTCAACTGGCCTAATAATCCTCAGTGACAAAACAGACAAAGACTGTGTCCAGTCCAGCTCCTAAGGAGTCCAGTCCTTTTCCGATAGGAGGTTCTCAATTAATACTTGTGGATGGGTCATGAGCAAATAGGGATGGAGACAGAGAGGGAAGAAGACAGCAATGAGGACCATGTAGTCGATGATCGCTGGTGGATGGCTAAGAGATGAAACTAAAAGGTAGGAAGGAAAGAACAGCCAAAGAAATTGAAGTATGATATGTATATATTATGACAGGAGTTCAAAATCAACTCAGAAAAAAAAACTAGAAAAAAAATCAACTCAGAGCTGGAACAACATGGTAAAATAAAGTAATTTAATCTAGGGCATGGTCATATTTTGGAAATCGGATCAAAGAGGTTTGGGGTGAGAGCCCACAGGGACCTTGCTGAAGACTTTTACAGTCCCAACAATGGCTCCTTTTCACATTGTTTGATAACATGCAATCAAAACTGGACTTGAAATTCCTTCATGTTCATGAGAAGAAAGAAAGATCATCTACACTGAAGGTAAACAAAAGATAATCTGGTACTAGTAAAATTCTTCTAGAAAGCAAGCCACACTATGGTTTTAGACCTTATCTTGAGTATTTGAAGTAATAAATAAAATCTGATTGCCCTCCACAATATGACTACAAAAAATAACAACATCAATGGCCACTACCTTTATATTACACTTACATGCTAGGGACTTTACTAAATGCTTTTCATGTTTTTGCTCATTTAGCCCTCGCAACAACTCTGTGAGGCAGGTACTGGTATTATTATCCCTATTTTAAAGGTCAGAAATCTTACAACTACCAAGATGAAGAAACTTGACCCTGAGTCACCTGGTGGTCAAGCCAAAATAGTCCTACTTGGTGAAGCCTCATGCTATGAATATTAGGAGAGACTCAAGATAGAGAAACCTCTACCAATAGGTCACATTCTAGGATTTGAAAATGGCAGCAAGTGCCCGTCAAACACTAGGAAACACCTTCTGAGTGCTAAAAGCAGGACCAATATTCCAAGCTAACAAAAGTAGGAATGGAGGTTAAAAGGTTTTCAGCATTGTTCCAATACCTTCTTTTTTTTTTTTAATTATTTTTTACTAACATACAATGTATTATTTGCCCCAGGGGTACAGGTCTGTGAATCATCAGGCTTACACATTTCACAGCACTCACCATAGCATATAACCTCCCCAATGTCCATCACCCCACCACCCTCTCCCTATCCCCTGTCCCAATACCTTCTTTAACAGACATTTCACCAACAAATCCTGTCAATATAAAGCTAATCAAGCATTTCTTTTTTTTTTTTTTTTGCTAGTCAATCATTTCATCTTAAGTCCAATTCAAAATCAAAATTAAACCCACTTTGACCACAGACATTGAATTTCAGCTTATGCCCATTAGAAATCATTTTGTAGATGGGGCATATATAAAATCAGACTGATTGATAAGAGACAAAAATCTTCCACTATAAGTTCCCAAGGGCTCACCGTAATTTATATCGCTTTTTTGAAATATGTGAAACTGGAAGGATGTCACTTGGAAACTATTTTAAAATAATAAACTCTGACAGAAATGTTATATTAAAAACTATTGGTTCTCACATCCATTATGATGGTTAATATCAAAAATCCAGAACATATCAAGTCCTGGCAAGGTTGTGGAGATAGAAAGACTCTTGGTTCCTATTGGTTGGATTGTAAAATGGTGCAGCCACTATGGAAGACATTTATGGAGCTTCCTCAAAAAATGAAAAAGAGGGGTCCCTGGGTGGCTCAGTGGGTTAAAGCCTCTGCCTTGCCTTCAGCTCAGGTCATGATCCCAGGGTCCTGGGATCCAGCCCCGCATCGGGCTTTCTGCTCAGCGGGGAGCCTGCTTCCACCCACCCCTGCCTGCCTCTCTGCCTACTTGTGATCTCTCTCTCTCTCTCTCTCTGTCAAATAAATAAATAAATAAAAATCAAAAAGAAAATTACTATAAGAGCCAGTAATTCCACTTTTGTGTACATATCCAAAGATATTTAAAGCAATGTCTCAAAGAGATATTTGCACCTCCATGCTCATAGCAGCATTATTTACAATAGCCTAGAGGTGGGGGCAACCCAAAAACCCATCGACAAGTGAGCAGATAAACAAAAATGGCATATACATATAATGGAATATTATGTGGCCTTAAAATGCAGGAAGGCTTGTCTGTCACACACTACAGTGTGGATGAACCTGAAAGGCATTACACTAAGTAAAATAAGCCAATCACAAAATGATAACTACCATACGATCCCACTTACATAAAGTATCCAAAGTTTTCAAATCCATAGAGGAAAAAAGAATAGAATGGCAGTTGCGGGAGGTGGGCGGGGGGGGGGGGGGGGGCAGGGGGGAAATGGTGAGTCATTTCAGGAGTACAGAGTTTCCGTTTTGTGAGTTGAAAAGTCTGGAGATCAGTCACGCAACAATGTCAATATTCTTCAAACTAGTCAACTGTACACTTCAAAATGGTTAATATGGCAAAAACACACACCAACACACACATTACCATAAGGTAATGTTTCCACGCTTTCCACACTTTCTTGCAATGTTGTCTTACAGATTTTAAATAATACATCTAAAATATGGATTCCTTAAAGGAGAATTTAAAAAGAATATATTACTTTTAAATATTGACTGTCCATAGAACTGAAAACAAATCTGTTTCGTTTATTAAGAAGCCAAAACTACACAGAAGATTCACAGAGTTGTGTTAAGACCCCCACACCGGGCCAACAGAATGGGTTTTGTTAAGGTAGTGAGGTCCTCCTGGTCATGGATTCAGTCAAGCAAAGAAAAACCTGTATCTATCAGCACTGCTATATGGGATTTTGCCCTGACTGGAAATTTTTCCTCCATTAACTCTAAGGTCTTTCTAGTCCAAATCCCATGATTCTATGTCAAAAGAATTCAAGTAAACAGAGACAGTGGTAGCTTTTGATCATCCAGGAAAATCACTCACAAACCAAACCAAAAAGAGTGATAGATTTCATTACATAAGAAGACTTCTCCATATCCACACCAAAACAAAACAAACAAGCAAACAAAAACTACCGCCACAAGAAAAAATTAAAAAGCCAGCCATGAAATGTGAAAATAAAATTTGCATTCACTTAACACAAATGGCCTGGTAACCTTATTACACAACAAGTGCTATGAATCATCAAAAACAAACAATTTTTTAAAAGACTCAAAAAACACTGATGGGCAATCACAAAAGAAGAATGCTTACTGCCAATAAACAAATGTTAGCATTTGCAACCATTTCTTTATAATGCAATAGTATATAGACATTAAAAATAATAAGATAGTTCTTTCTTTACTGATATGTAATAATCTCCAAGATATTTTGTGAAGTGAAAAAAGCAAGGGGCCAAACACGATGTATAGCATGTTTCTTTCTCTTCGTGAAGAAAAATTAGCGGCCATGCACACACATGTATATTGCTGCTCATTTGCATCTTTGCGTGTATATGAATCATTATTTTAGGAAGACTACTAGAGAAAATTATAACAGTGGCTGCCCTCTAAGGGTTCCTAATGGATGTCTGGGAAGTAGGTGTCGGAAGTACATATCATTTTCACTGGATAATATTTTGTTTCTTTAACATTTTGAACCATGTGTGTTTATTCAAGGGATAAATAAATTTTATTAACTTTTGTACTTCTTGCAAATCAAAAAAAAATGCACGCTGAAATGAGAATTTTTTCTTTTGTTCTGTCTGTTTAATAAAAATAGTAGGAAGAATAAGAACCCAGAGGCATCCAGGGTCCAGGCAAATAGGCACTCTTGTTCATTGCTAGTACTAACGTAACTTGAGATGGTATTTCTGGAGGAGGACAGGTAAGATGCATAAAGGACTTAAAATGTGCATATCCTCTACCTCAGAGGTGATCATTCATTCAGAGGTGATTTTAAGAATTTATCTTTAGGAAATATCCAAACATATGTCTAAAAATAAGGTAGCATAACATTTACTACAGATTTGGAAATAACATAAATGTCTTTTAATAAGAAATTTCATTTTGTAAATTATATGCACTTCCGTAGAGTAGAGCATTACGCAGCCAAAAGAATTATGGTGGAGAAGAATAATGTGACCCGAGAAAGTACAAAACAACAAAACAGTGCAAATAAACTATTTTCTATTTTTAAAAGTTTATATGCACATAAAAATTCAGAAAAGTACATATAGCTAAGTTTTTTTCCAAGCTTTATTTGAGATATAATTGACATATAGCATTAAAGTTTAAGGTGTACAATGGGCTGATTTCATACAGGTATTCATAGCTAAGTTTTACTTGTTTCCTTTTAACAACTATTGTGGAATGGTAAGAGAAATTGGTACTTTTTTCTCCCACTTTTCCCCGTTTTCTTGTACCTCTTGCATTAAATGAAGCTCAGTTGTCAGGGGAATGGGTTTAGAAGCCAGCTGGAGGGATTCAAAATCCTCTGCTGCTATTTGCTACTCTGTGCAAGTTACATAGCCTTTCTGCGTCTCCATAGGAAAGTTTCACTTTCCTATCTGTAGACTGGGGTAATAACAGTTACTATGAGTTCATTCCATTAATAGAAGCATACTGCTCAGAAAAGTACCTAGAATGTGTTCTCTAATACTGTTGCTGTTACATGGAGAATTAGGTGGAAAGTCTTGCAAAAACTCAAGTTAATGATCTATTATGCATTTCGACTTTCACTGTATTACATGTTAAGAATAAAAAAGCAAATGCGTAAGTTTTAGAGAACAATGGAAGGAAAAATATTTAATACAAGATTCTTACAATGGAATAACTACTATTAATAACTACTATCAAATGCTCTATAAGAGGCTTATAGAGCCTTTCTATTATGTATATCCTTATACAAAATAAAACAAATGAACTGATAAAAACCATCGCCTCCTAAGGTGAGCGCTGCAATGTGATCTCCCAAGAGAGAGCCTTCTTTTTTGGACACATGATCATAGATTCACAAGCAAGGTATGTGTTTCTATTTAATTGGTGGGATCACAGGCTTTAAAAAAAGAAAAATGCTCTAGGGATATTCTATGAGTGATAAGAAGCAGCACAAAACTTTTACCAAACTGTGGGAGACCAGTGATCAGGACAATCCTACTTAAACAAGAAATCTGTTGCTAGGATTCCAAAGCCTCAAAACTCTGCAAGACAACAGGAGACTGATGAAGTAGGCTTGGCAAAAAGAATCACAGCCCATGAGGATCACGACAACACATTATGCTAAGAAACCTAGTCCAGAACTATTGGAAACAAAACAAAACAAAAAAACCCTGCAGATGTTAGATTGGTTTTATTAGGTATCATCTATCCCCAAAATAACACAATCATGAAAGACAGGACTTTTGTCTAATGAAGGAATGGCCAAAGAATATAATTTGCTGGGACACCTGGGTGGCTCAGTGGGTTGAAGCCTCTGCCTTCGGCTCAGGTCATGGTCTCAGGGTTCTGGGATTGAGCCCTGCATCGGGCTCTCTGCTCAGCGGGGACCCTGCTTCCCCCTCTCTCTCTGCCTGCCTCTCTGTCTGCTTGTGATCTCTCTCTCTGTCAGATAAATAAATAAAATCTTTAAAAAATCTTTATCTTAGTCAATTTTTAAATCTTCCAATGGCTCATGAGGACCTGGACTTCATTTCAGTTTACACATTTGGGTTTTTTATGTTTTTTGTTTTTGTTTTCATTTTAGAGCTTGGTTTTGCATTTGTATAGAAAGCAGCAAGCTGCCCAAAAGTGCAGCAATAATTCCAGAACCTTCTGGCTCAGCCTGTGAGGCCCCCTCCCCACTGGGTCGGGAGTGATGGACTGAGTCAGATGCCACGGAAGAGCAAGCTGCAAGTCCTTCAAAGTTCTCATAAATTAACCTTGTTACAGCAGCTGAGGTGGTCACAACTTGACACTTGAAGGCATTGGCATAGTCTCCAAAGACAGCTCAAGGGGAAATGCCCTTTGTGATCCCAGGAATCCTAGCTGCCACTCTGGTCTTGGCAAATCCCAAGGATGGAACTCACACTGGATCATGCCTCCTTCTTTTTCTGCACCTCCTTTACACATAATAATACCTCACAACCCTTTGCAAGCAGTCAGGCCTCTTACATGGCCAGCTGGCCCTCCGAGAAAGCCCAGGGAAATGCTTCATTATTTCAACACCAGTTTGTCTTTCTTAAAGTACCCCAATGCTCCAAAAGGCTTCTCGATTCTGCAATCATTTAAAATTCCCATTCCTGCACTAGTGTAAGCTGAAATGTTACAAATAAAACCATCTGATTCAAATGCTTCAGTCTAAGTTGGAAATTATGGGAACTATCTCAGTCTTAAAATGGGAGGGATTCCCCAGTTATCCCAAATGAATATGTACTCAACAGAACATGTAGAAGAAAATAATTGCGTAAGAGGGAGGCATGCAGTGAAGACAGAGGTATCACTCTGAATGTAAGAAAACCAGGGTAAATAACGCAGCCCATCTCCTTGTGCAGATACCTGCACAGGACCTCAGCATTCTAGCACATAACGTGAAGGAGAAAGAAATCCAAACACCTGGAGGAGCAAAACTCATGATGTCATTGTTTGGGGTTTTTTTCCTCATCTACTTGGTTCCTTTTTTTTAATTAATTGAGATGTAACGTACAGTAGTTAAGGGAAAGGATTCAGAAACCCAAATGGAGGGGTCTTGAATTCCTATTCTATCACTTCCTAAATGCAAGGTCTTTTAACTATAAAATGGGGGAAACATGAACCTCATAAGACCACTGTGAGAATTAAATCTAATTATGTAAAGTAAATATGCCTGACACATGAAGGTGCCTAATATATGGAGACAATGATGATGATAAGGAGAATTAATAGTTATAGGGCACCAACTATGTGTAGCCCCAGATGCTGGAAATGGCATCTATTTCTCATCATAGGTAGCATACAATTAAGCAGAAGAGACAGACACACCCTTATTTATACTATGTGATGATGCCATATATTTGTTTTTTGTTTTTTTTCTTCTTTTAAATTCAAATTCAATTAGCCAACATATGGTACATTATTACTTTCAGAAGTAGAGTTCAATAATTCATAAGTTGTCTATTATACTGTAAGTGCTCGTCACATCATGTTCCCTCTTTAAGACCTTTCACCCCGTTACCCCATCCTGCCATCCACCTCCCCTCCAGCAACCCTCAGGTTGTTTCCTTATAGTAAGAGTCTCTCATGGGTTGTCTCCCTCTCTGATTACTTCCGATTCAGTTTTCCCTCCTTTACCCTATGATGCTCTGCACTGTTTCTTATATTCCACATATGAGTGAAACCATATGATAACTGCCCTTCTCTGACTGACTTATTTTGCTTAGCATAATACCCTCCAGTCCCATCCATGTTGATGTAAATGGTAAGTATTCATCCTTTCTGATAGCTGAGTAATATTCCATTGCATACATATATATGCCACGTCTTTCCATTCATCTGTTAATGGATATCTCAGCTTCTCAGCTCTTTCTACAGTTTGGCTATTGTGGACATTGCTACTATAAACATTAGGTGCATATGTCCCTATTGATCATTACATTTGTATCTTTGGAGTAACTAACCCAAAAAGAGTCCCCCCAAAAACTTCTAAAACTCATCCAGGAATTCAGCAACATGGCAGTATATAAAATCAATGCACAGAAATCAGTTGCATTTCTATAAAGTAACAATGATATAAAAGAAAGAGAAATTAAGGAATGGATCCCATTTACAATTGCACCAAACCTGTTAAGATACACAGGAATAAACCTAACCAAAGACGTAAAGGATCTGTACCCTAAAAACTACAGAGTACTTATGAAAGAAATTTAGGAGGACAAAAAAAAAAGATTGAAAAATATTCCATGCTTATGGATTGGAAGAACAAATATTGTTAAAATGTCTATGCTACCCAGAGTAATCTACAGATTCAATGCAATCCCTATTAAAATACTATTGACATTTTTCACAGAGCTGGAATAAAAAATCCTAAAATTTGTATGGATCCAAAAAACACCCGAATAGCCAAAAGATTTGAAAATGATAACTAAAGTTGGTGACATCAATCACAATTCCAGACTTTAAGCTCTATTACAAAGCTGTGATCATCAAGACAGTATGGTACTAGACAAAAACAGACATAGATCAATGGAATAGAATAGAGAACCCAGAAATGGACCCTCAACTCTATGGTCAACTGAACTTCAACAAAGCAAGAAAGAATGTCCAGTGGAAACAGGACAGTCTCTTCAACAAATGGTGTTGGGAAAACTAGACAGTCACTAGACAACCAAAATTCCATTTTTCATTCTATTTTTCCTTAAACCATACACAAAGATAAACTCAAAATGGATGAAAGATCTAAATGTGAGAAAGGAATCCATCAAAATCCTAGTGGAAACCACAGGCAGCAACCTCTTCAACCCTAGCCAATGCCATATATTTGATTTGGGTTCAAGGTGCAGGATAGTGTGATGGCCAGTAACATGGGTTCTAGAATTAGACTTTCTGGGTCTAAATCTTGGCTTTGCTACTTGCTAACTGTGTGGTTTGGGACAAGTTTTTAGACCTGTAATGCCTTGGGTTCCTCAACTATAAAATGGGGGTATGAATAGAATATATTCCATTGGGTTTTTATGATGATTGAAAGAATCATTATGTGTTAAGTCCCTAGAACATTGCACAGCATATGGCAAGTGCTCCATAAATGAATGTTATTTGTTATTGTTGCTGGACTTTTCACAGGTCCAGAAGGATGGTGTTCATGGGAGAAGAGAGACTGGAGCACAGAGTGTGTGGCCAGGCAGCCCTGGGAGATGTGGTGAGGGAGCTTGACTCAAAAAGTCAAAAACTTTTACTTCCCCTCTTTTCCAAAAGGCAACCATCCCTTTAAATCTCAATATCATGGCTCGTACACCCATCACAGGTCATGGTTAGAGTGGCTACAGTCTGCAAAATTGGATGCGATGGCTGATTAAAAAAAAAAAAAAAACCCTCTGCCCTGAAGTAGGTCCTTTGTTAACCTCTATGAGAACACAGTCTTTCACACCATTGGAGTTAAATTTCTGGGTATGGCACTATATCCAAAAAAGGTCCCTTAAAATGCAGTAGGTCAATGGAAAGATGACCATATTGAATTAACACCTATTAGCATAAAAGCATGAGTTATGTACATCCCATATAATCACACACACACACACACACACACACACACATAATCAAGGAAACTCTATTTACCCATATGAAAATCCAAGTGAGAAGTCTTTTTTTATTTATTTATTTTTTATTTTCAGCATAACTGTATTCATTGTTTTTGCACCACACCCACTGCTCCATGCAATCCGTGCCCTCTATAATACCCACCACCTGGTTCCCCCAACCTCCCACCCCCCGCCACTTCAAAACCCTCAAATTGTTTTTCAGAGTCCATAGTCTTTCATGGCTCACCTCCCCTTTCAATTTCCCCCAACTCCCTTCTCCTCTCCATCTCCCCTTGCCCTCCATGCTATTTGTTATGGTCCACAAATAAGAGAAGTCTTTTTTCTTTTTTCTTTTTTCTTTTATTTATTTATTTTCTTAAGTAGGCTCCCCACCCAGCATGGACCCCAATGCGGGGGTTGAACTCACAACACTGAGATCAAGACCTGAACTGAAATCAAGAGTCAGACACTTAACTGAGTCAGCCAGGTGCCCCAAATCATCTTTATCAGAGAAATAGCCACAGTTTCTTTCTCATAACCAGAATAACTTCAACTAGCAAATAGAAATAAATTCTTAGTGCTTTGGAATAATACTGGCAAGATTATGGAGTAACTTTTCACATTTCTGACAAAAAGAACCATATACAATATGTGACAAGATATCAGTTACTTTTTTATTTTAAAGACGTGTACTTTCTTTTACAATGTAAATTAGCTGCCTGATAAGAGTAATATCCTATGAACTTGAGCTGACTATTTATAGTGGCAATTCTACAATTGAAATAAAAATGTTATCCTGGAAGAAAAGAAGTATAGCTTTCTAAAATCTTATTATAAAAAGTCACTGATTATACTTGAAGAAACTTGCATTTTCAGATTTTCTCTTCCTTTAAAAAGGAAAACTGAACAGACTTTCAGAGTAAACAGCAGCCCATGAGTAACAGGGATCTAATGTATAAGAGAGAGATGGCATACTGGGCACCTCATCACTCCTAATTCCACATATGGTCTCTTTCTTGCCTTCCATTTCAGAGTGGGCCCATTTCTTTATGACTAGCAATTTCTCTTCTTGATTAGTGGGAAAATGGCATTTCCTACTAATGTAGGTGCCTGCTGCAGTCTATCTCGACATAACCGTAGATTTAACCTCTATCTGGTTCTTGCAAGTGCATAATGAAGTGGCAATGTAGATACCTTATTCCGTCTCCCTGATGAGGGAAGAGGGGGGATTATGAAGGCTAGTAGAACCCAAAATCCACGCAACTTCATTCTGCTGTAATTCCCTGACTATTATTCCATGAGGTCAGGGTGAAATTGAATCAATATTCCATCACAGGCAAGCCACGGTTGAGGCACTGGATTGGTGTGAACTCTTAGAGAGTTTATAGAAGTCTTAAGCACTGACAAGAAGCATCAGAGACCTATGACATCTCAGATCATTTCCTGTGTGATTCTGTGCTAGACCTCCATGTGGACCCCACAAGCAGCTGTCCCACATCCACATTACTCCAGGAGCCTGGCCAGCCAAGTGCAATCCTCCCAAGGATTTAAATTATAAAAACTTCTTTTCAAAAAACCACATCTGCATTCACATCTCTCTCTCCTAATCTGTTTCTCAGGAGAGGAAGAAGGTATAAAAAACAAGTGTCCCCCTTACCCTTGGGTGACTCAACAGGTGGCTTTCTAGAGCTAGAGAAAAGAGTCAAGTAAAATGTCTCTTTATGATTAGTTTTATACAAAAGTCCTTCTAACTGCAGTTTAGCTAGACAGAGAAAATTGAATCTAATTTAATTTAGTGACCTATTAAAAATTGTGTGAACATGGTCTCAGAGATAAAAGGAAAACTTGGGATGAACATTTCACCAGAGAAGACTAGTAGGAATGCCTACAGTGCTATGCTTTATGCCTGTGACCTTCATATCATCCCATGTCCTTGAAACATAGGCAGCCTAGTTCCTCTTAATGGTGTCAAGTCATCCAATGAGATATTGCTTCCTCAACCCTACTAGACCCGAGTGAGTTCCAAACTGGAAGTGATCAGTTGTGAAGAAAACACATATTTGTTTGTTAATGATTCATGCAGCAAGGCCAAAGCTAGATCAACAAAAGGAAAGAACTTCCAAAAAGGAGGTAGTGACGAGTCAAATGATACAGGTGAGAGAGGTGTCTGTCGGTCATGAGACCTGAACAAGTGGAACCTGAGCCCCTCTGTGAAGGAACAGACCCCAAGGACAAATCAGCTGTAGAAAATAGAAGGCTGGCCCAGACCAAAAGAAGGTCAGAAAGAGCAGGACCCAGGCAAGCAGAACCCAGTTTGGCCAGACCCAACCAAACAAGGCCAGGTAGGGAGTGCCCATCAACAATGATGGACACACAGAGTCTGAGATGAGGAAGAGGAAAGTAGGCAGGAGGAAGCAGATGGTACATCAGGGTTTTAAAGGCAGCAGGAAGAGAAACCCCAGTGGGCACATCAGGGACCCAGATGCCTGGCACCGACCCTGACGAGAGCCCATTGAATGCCTAGGGCCTCAGAAATTCACAGATTCCAGTGTATAAAAACTGGATCTCGGGGAGAGCCAGAGGCTTATAGAGACACCAAGAAAGAATTCGCTCCCAGGCCTAGGGTACAATTCAGAGCAGGGACAGCAACAAGACTAATAGGATGCTGAAGGAATGACCCCAATCTCTCTTAATTCCACGTTTACTACTTTCAGCTTCAACACTGGTAACTCTGGAGCCTTGGACAAGTTACTTAACCTCTCTAACCCTCAGTTTCCCCATCTGTAAGTAGGTAATAGGACCTATCTCATAGGCCTGGGGAGAGGTTTAAATAAGACAATGTGTGCAAACCCTATCAGCATGGTGTCTACCGCGTGGCAAGGCCCAACAAACATCACTTACTTTCCTTGACACTACTAGTCTCTTCACTTTATTCCTACTAAACTCTAAGTTTCTTAAAGATAGGCCCAAGCCTTATTAATTCCCCTGCATATCTTACCCAGTTCTGCCCCAGTGTCAGGGACACATGGGTCCCCTATGCTCTGTGCTGAACTGACTGGCAGTGAAGGGTTGTGGAATACAAAGTATTGGTCTGGCATGGCAGACCTAGGCTCACCCTAGTCACTGGAAATCAAACAAATAAATGCTTTCATCTACATGTATTTTTAGCATCGCCGTTCTGGAACAACTCCTGTATTTTAGTACAGGGTGTCTGTAGCTCAAACTACATCTAATGTCCATTAAAAGCCAGGAGAACTCCAGAGCAGGGAAACACTTTTGCTCTCTTTCTCTATGGGATTTTTGAGGCAGGATCACATTGCTCCTGAGCACCAGCACCCATTTCTTGATGGTCAAGAAATGCTCCCCATTTCTTGTGGGGAACAGAGGGAAAGTGGTTTTGAGAAGGGGTATTAAAGAAGGAGGCATAGAAATATGTTGGGGGTTGGGAGTGGATATGTTTTGGATATGTCCCTTATCTTGATTGTAGTAATGCTTTTTAAAAAAAAAAAACAACATATATATATATATATATGTCAAAACTTACAAAATTGTACAATTTAAGTATGCATAATTTATTGTGGGTCAAAGGTACCTCAATAAAGGTGTTTAGAAAGTTTAAAGGATGGGCGTCATGGAACAGCTTGTATATATAAATTCATTCTGAAAATTATTCAGGGTTTTGGATCAAGTCAAAACATCAAACAACACAGTGTTTTCAGTTGATTACATTTTTTTCTGATAAATTTAAGGATTTATCAGAGTTCAGTTGAACTTCCTATTTACAGGCTGTCAGGTAGGATTTTTTTCTAATCATATTAAACAACAATTATTGCTAGAATTAAAGCATTCACTATGATCCGGAATGACCTACATACTTTAATGTGTTGCATCATTTAATCCTCAGCATAAACACATAAAGTAGAGCATTATCCTCATTTATTTTCTTTTCAGCACATCAAAATATGGAATTATCCTCATTTATAGAGAAGGGACTTGAGAATGAAGGTCACCCACCAAGTAAGATGCAGAATTGGAATTTCAAACCAGTAGTCTGAGTCCAGAGCTTATGCTTTTAATCACAAAGCTATGCTGCCTCCTGATCTGACTTTGGGGAAAACCAAAGATTCTTCCACTAAAGATTATTATTCAAGGAGCTCTCTCTTCCCCTGTCCTAAGTCCCATTTTTTTTTTTCTGAGTCTGATTTGTCAACTTATCCTTTGACAAAAAACAAATATGTCACAATCAAGTTGGATGTAGTTCAGAAAGGAAAAATTCATTTGAAAATCAACTATGTAATCCATCATATTCTCATACTCACAGAATAAAGGACAATATTCATTTGATCACTCAGTACAAAGAGAAAAAACACTTGATAAAATTTATTATAACAATAAATTAATCAGTTAATTAAATTTTACATGATTTCATTATTTTAAAATAACTTTTAGCTAACTGGTTAAGATAAACTACTTCAATCTGTTTTTTTTTTTAAGTATCTACAAAAACTGATAGATAAACATCACTCCTAATGGTGAAATGTTAAAATCTGTCCCTCTGAGATCAACAGTGAAGAAAGAATGCCCACCATCACCTTCTATTCACATGGTATAAAGGTCACAGTCTGTGTAATAAGGGAAGAAAAAAGAATATAGCTATAAGGCTGGTAAGAAAAAATTCATATTCATATTCATACATGCTATAATTGTATACTTAGAAAATTCAGAAGAATTTATAAGCAAAATTATTATAATTAATAAGTTACATTAGCAAATTTCCTGGATACAAAGACAGTATATAAAAATCTATTGTATTTCTATATAACATCAACAGTTAGAAATTAAAATGTGTTTTTAAAGATTTTTGACAATAACATAAAATTATCAACTACCTAGGAACAAATGTAATAAAAGATGTGCAAGTCTTCTACACAGAAAATGATTCAACTTATAAAAAATAAAGAGATATTAAATGAGGCTTAAATAAATGGAGGATATACCACATTCATGGATTAGAAGACCCAATATTATAAATTGCTTTTCTGCCTAAGTGAGCCAGAGCTGGCTTAAGCTTGTTACAACCCAAGCACCCTGACTGGTCCAAAGGTTTTGAATTAGCAACACCCCTCTCCCATACGCCTAATTTCCTTCCTCTCCATCAGATATGGCCTGTGGTTTTTTGCCTCCTCATTTTTACCCCTTTTTTTCTTCTATGTCTTCCCAAATCCAGTCCTCAAACACAATTTCACTCTTCAATAAGTTCTTCCTTCTCAAATTCAAGTTCATTTCTCTTGCCTTGAATTCTATAATAATTTTTGATAATACCAGGGAGATATATAATTACTCAATAATATTTGCAAATTCTTATAGCATCTGTTATATAAATTTTGTTATTCAACTTTTCACAACTCATTTCCCCAGCTAGAATGTGTTCACCCCAAGAAGACAAATATTGGAAACTTTTAGTTCTTTGCTTCATTCTTGCATAGTGCTTTCCACATAGGAAATGCTCAGTACACATGTACAAGTGAGACTTGTTTTATATGCAGTATGTGATCACAATTACTGGATAAGAGCTAGACAACACATTGGTTCCAACACAAGTAGACACAATAGCCCAATATCTCATAAATCTAAGATTTATATGGACTTTTCCCCATTAATTTGAACAGTATGACAAATAGTCATCTTGGAAGCCTTAGCAGTTCCCAAGAATTTACCCAGAAAACTAAGCACTGGAGACATTAACCAGAAATTCTATAGTCCCAAATCAAAGAACATAGCTGCAAATTTCCTGGAAAAGCAAACAAAAACCCAAAACTCGATTTAATAAATACTGCGTTCTTGGTGTTTTATAATACTAGAGAGACACAAGTAAACGTCCCACCCCCACATGACCTCAAAACACATAAATGGCTGTTCAGCAAACACAAAAGCGAAAACTCCAATCAATAAAACTACTTAGAGTAGACCAATTACACAGAGGGGAAAAAAATATATGGATGTAATGAGTTGCCATGAAGAACTGTCTGCAATTCCTTGATCCAAGGCCAGAGGTGGGAGAATTATAATAAATTTATGGCAGAAAGCCCTCCATGGGATCACGCATGAGATGAAAGATCTTATCTTTCTAAATCCTTCATGTTGAATATGAAGTATGAGACAAAATGCAAAGACTCACAGCAAATGTATTCCCTAATTTCATTTTACTGACACTATAGGATAAAATAACTTAAAATCCAGAAACTTCGCTATTAAAATGACTAAACAAAAGCATATTTCCTAGGTTGCCTCAGAGTTCTAGAAGATGAATTTTGAAAATAGATTCATAAATTTGTTCTAGGTGTTATAATCTGTAATAAGTCTGGATTTAAATCTGGAAATGAGAAAAAGTGGGGACAAACCAGGATGTGCCCAGAACAAACCCTATTGCTGTTTAACGCCAAGCAGATTTTCTCTGTCTCACAAACATCTGTCTGAAGGATGGAGTGAATTTAGCTACAAACATTTGTAATCATTCTTCTTTACAAATGGTAGCTCAGTGAAGATTACAAGATGTTCTTCACCCTATATAGTCACTCCAAGAACTGAAATGTGTGTTGGTGGTGGGGGGGACGGGGAGTCTATCTTTGGTGTTACCAGTGTCATCTAGTGATCTTTGATTGTATTTCTAGAGTAATCAGGTGGGGACCTAGTCATCTCAATGGGAGACCATTAACTGTCAGTTTCTGACGGTTCTCTCTCTTGGACTGGTTGGTTAGTTTTCTCAGAGACCCACCCACCAACTCCTGCCTGAATGACAGAAGCCTCACAGTCAGTATTGAGGTGGCAGAAGCTGGGGGAACCTCCCAGTTGGCACAGCAGCCTTCTCTTAATCTCTATTTTCAAGAAGACATTTATCCCTTTCCACTAAACTGTAACAGATTCTGAAATCAGGAGGGTATCTGCGGCTCTCATTGTTCCTTTTGAAGATTTTCAACCAATTCTTCTGTTTTCAGCTGTATGAGAACCCTAGCCTTGGGAGTAACTATTACCTCCAAATGCCAAGTCCTTCTAGGCTACACAGATTAATAATGGAGTTGCTTTTTCATGACTGCCCCTACCCACAGGCCTAGGTTTCACCTGAACTGATCAGCTAAGTGGATTATCAGTCATTCAGCAGTTTTCCACATTCTAGAATTTCATGGGTCATTCCAGTGTGCTACTATCTCCAACTCCAGTGTATTTGGGTCTCAGTAGCTCTGAGACAACTCTGCTTTTATTTTTAGGGGCTCTCTTCCAGTTCTTTTCTCTATTGGTGAATTAAAAAGGAAGAAAAATTTACAAAACAAAATTTAAGAAGATTAACCACACAGAAGTCTGCTTGCCAATCAAGTTTTCACCTGAAAGTGACTTTTATAAACTGTAAGAAAACAAACCTGAGAAAATTTTAATTTAAACTTAGTCAAAGCACTACCTTTTGAACTCCCCAATTAAAAAGCAGTTCAGCTGCCCACTCTCTTCCTTAACCACCCCGGCCTCCCCCTTGCTGGGCTCCAAGGCACATTGCCTCCTAGAAGCAATGCTTCTACCAAAAGGCAGAGTACTGGCTCTTCCCGCTGCCTGGAAATTCCTTCCCCAAATACCCAGTGTCTCACTTCCTCAACCCATTCATGTCTTTGCTCAAAACTCCCTTCTCAGGAAGGCTTACCTGAACCATCCCACTGCATCCTCCCTCTACACCCACACAACGCTTCCACCTTTTCTTGCTCTACTGTTGTTCTTTGCCAGAGCACCTGCCACCTATGGCTCTATACCTACTCATTAAGCCTACTGTTTATTATTTGTCCCCCTCTGTCACAAGAAGCAAGTTCTGTAAAGGCTAGATCTCTGTGTTGTTCACTGCTGGGCCTGAGCATCCAAAACACTACCTCAACATAGTAGGAACCTAACATCTTTAGAATGAATACATCAACACTGTACGTTGGATTAGATCTAGGGTTGCAGAACGAAGGCAGAGCTTGATGAAAGAAAGATGGCAGAGGAAGGAATGAAGAACCAGCAAGATGGGTTCTTTTCTCCTTTCCCTGCCTCTTACTGATTCGGGCTGCTTCTGTGACCCCCACAGATGGGGAAGATGGAAGGAAGAGCTAAGACAAGAAGGTGTGGAGTTAAGTAATAAGATGATAAAGAAAAGAAGTAGAACTTCAAAGGACAGTCATCTGAAAAGAGGCAGCAAAACAGTGAGCCACATTCATCCTCCTCAGCTCCTTGATTCTCCGGCTGGAGTTGATACTAACTGGAAGATATTTTTAAGGCCCAATAAAACAGCATGATTTAAACAAACACTACTAATTATCAGCAAGCAAAAAGGACTTTCTTGGGGCACCATAACCTGTTTTTCAGTCATTTAGGTAGTAAAATCACTCCATCACCCCCGCATTCAACTACTTGGCAAAGGCAGATGTGAGTTTTTTCTCCCAGACCTTGTATAATTTTTCTCATTAGTATAATATTTCAGTAGTAAGTAGAAATGTAGAAATCTAATGTATGTTTAGAAAATAAGAAGCTTAGTAATACTCAAATCTTTGGTCACCAAAACTAATGCAATTTTTAAAATTGGTTTATCAATACTCTGTGAGTACTTACTAAGTGCTAGTCTCTGTGCTAGGAACTAAAATGGAATTCTTCACTGTAATCCAATGCAGTGTTTCTCATCCTTTGTATAAGTAGAGGAATCTCATGCTCCTTTACAGACAGAACCCTTGGGAGACAATTGGCTTTCTCAGCACAACTTTCTTATTACTGACTCATAGAAGAGAACATGTATCTTTTGTATATTGCCACCAACCAATGTGATATCTTTATTTTCATTTTTTTATTTCACATTAAGAAACCCATAGATTTTTTAAAATTTGTTTTCAAAATACAAAATGTTACAATATTTTGTTTAAATGCTTAATAACCTTCACTCATTCATCAAATGTTGAGAGTGCTCCTAGATACCAGCTAAGTGGTAGGCTAAAATGGTGACTAATAAAATATTTTCTTAAATTGCATACATAACCCTAACTAAGAGCTTCTCCCTATGTCCCAACACCTTTCCTTCTTAAGAATCACTGATCCAGAGAGATAATAGCAGAATTCCATGTGAAATTCTTGTATATACAGCTTTCCAAGGTTATTATGATCCCCATTCCATTTAAAAGCAAACTTTATTGGGATACATGAGTGACTCAGTCAGTTGAGCATCTGCCTTCAGCTCAGGTCATGATCCCAGGGTCCCAGGATCAAGCCCTGCATCGGGCTCTTGCTCGGGGGCCCGATGGGGTGGGGGGGGGGAGCCTGTTTCTCCCTCTCCCTCCTCTCTCCTCCCCACCACACTTGTGCTTGCTCTTTCTCTCTCAAATAAATAAATAAAATATTTTTTTAAAAAGTAAACTTTATTAACCTCTTACCATTATTAAATAAAAAGGCATGATCCATATGGAAAAGTTAGAAAATATACAAAAGTGGAAGAAACAAAAATAATTCATTCATAATCCTACCACCAGGGCCAGCCAATGTTAATGGTGTGACAGATTTCCTTTCAGTGTTATTCCTCCTACTGGATACTCTTACTCCAGAAGGAAGCATGACAAGAAAGATGCAAAACCAACATGAAGATTAATCCTATGGAAGGACCTAACACAACGTCTAAACAAACATAAAGACCACAAAACTGTCAAACCATTGAAAGTCAGAACATACATTTAAGCTAATTCACAAGTTATGTTTTGCTTTTATTTGTTTGACTAATTTTTAATAAAATTTCATTTTCATAGGGAAGTCTAGATGTTGAAAATGAGTCTAAAACTATGAAAAAGGAGAAGAATGAGTGGGAGGCATCAACCTGCCACAGATTAAAATATACTCCACAGCCATTATACTCAACAGCTGTATATCTGGGCCTAAAAGTAAAAATATAGATCAGTGGACTAGAGAAAAGAATTTTTAAAACACACCAATATGTATGGAAATTTAATTCATTAAAGAAAAGACAGTTTATTAAATAAATGATGCTTACAGGGCACCTGGATGGTTCAGTGCGTTAAAGCCTCTGCCTTTGGCTCAGGTCATGATCTCAGGGTCCTGGGATTGAGCCCTGCATCGGGCTCTCTGCTTGGCAGGGAACCTGCTTCCCTCCCTCTCTCTGCCTGCCTCTCTGCCTACTTGTGATCTCTGTCTGTCAAATAAATAAATAAAATCCTTAAAAAAAAAAAAGAAATTATAATTTAAATTAGAGGAAAAATTAAGAAAACAGGTGGGAAGACCTTTTAAACCAAGGCGGGAAATCCAGATTCTGTAAAGGAAGAGAGACAGATGTGATATCATAAGACTATTTTTTAAAATTTGGAACACAAAACTATAAAAATAAAATCAAAGAACAAATTATTGGTGGGAAAAGATAAAGAAACTTTATATGACCAAAAACTCTATAATAGTCAACGAGCTTTTGCAAATTATTAAGAAAAAAGCAACTATATTGGGGGAAACGCACCAAGGATACACATAGGTAACTGACATATAAGAATCCAAAGGAACATTTCAAAAAAAAAAAAAAAATCCAAAGAAACAGCAATAATATGAACAATCAACCTCATTAGAAGTCAAGAATAGTAAAATTAAACTAATAATGCTTACTCATCAGATTAGCAAAAATTAGAAAGTGGAGAAATAAAAGCACTAGTGGAAAGTTAAGGAAAATAATTTTCTTTAGCATTGCTGGTGGGAATGAGATTTGCTATAATATTTTTAGAAATTAATACGGGAAAACCCATTAAAATTTAAAATACACATACCCTTTGAACCAGCAATTCTATTTCTGGGAATTAAACCATAAAAATAAAACCACCAATAGCTAAGAACATGTATCTACAAATATTTGTAGTGACAGCACTTTTTTATGTGTTGAAAACATTTTTCACAACAGAATGCCTATTGATAGCAGAATACTTGAATACATTTTAGCAAATTCATGAATAAAATATTGAATTATTGAATAAAATAGATCTGTCTTTCCCAGAGTCTCCAAGATGTATTTCAAAGTGAAAAAAAAAAAAAACAAGATACAGCATAATACACACACGCACGTGCACACACAAATATACTGTGTATATAACCAGATTGTTCATTTTAAGAGAAGTAGGATCCATTCCTTTGGATATTGGTAATGTGTATGGATGGGGTGTGTGAGCATAGAGAAAGGAGTAGAGAACACACATCAAACTGGATTCACTGATTTCTCTAAAGCAGTACAAGCAAAGAGAAAAGAAGAAAGGAGAAGGAAGAAAGGCAAATTATTATACCATATGTTATATATATGCTATTATATGATATATTATACTATATATAGGATAATAGAAGCTATGCCTAACCCAAGAACAAAAGAAAAAGAAAAAATTCTAGCCATTGTATTAATGAAAATAATAATAGAACATGTTCATAAACAAGGGCCAGAGATGACATAGCCAAATCAAATAGTGATTTCCAGGTGGGGTTGTCAATAATTTTTGCTTGGAGCCTTTGGAGAGTTCTTTACAATATAATAATATTTTAAAAGGAAACAGAAAAGATCTGGCAATATTCCCTCAAGAACCTTGAAAGTGGCTTTGCCCTTTGATACAGTATTTCTACTTTCAGGAATTATTTTTAATGAAGTAAACAGAAATATGGGCAATAATGCTTCTTAAGTCACCTAGGTAATTAAATAAATCATAATTTTAAGTAAATTCTGTAAGATACAACATAATTTCCACTTATAAAATATATCCCTGTAGAATTCAGTAAAGTGTCAGGATATAAAATCAATGCACAGAAATCAGTTGCATTTCTCTACACCAACAACAAGACAGAAGAAAGAGAAATTAAGGAGTCAATCCCATTTACAATTGCACCCAAAACCATAAGATACCTAGGAATAAACCTAACCAAAGAGGCACAGAATCTATACTCAGAAAACTATAAAGTACTCATGAAAGAAATTGAGGAAGACACAAAAAAATGGAAAAATGTTCCATGCTCCTGGATTGGAAGAATAAATATTGTGAAAATGTCTATGCTACCTAAAGCAATCTACACATTTAATGCAATTCCTATCAAAGTACCATCCATCTTTTTCAAAGAAATGGAACAAATAATTCTAAAATTTATATGGAACTAGAAAGGACCTCGAATAGCCAAAGGGATATTAAAAAAGAAAGCCAACGTTGGTGGCATCACAATTCCGGACTTCAAGCTCTATTACAAAGCTGTCATCATCAAGACAGCATGGTACTGGCACAAAAACAGACACATAGATCAATGGAACAGAATAGAGAGCCCAGAAATAGACACTCAACTCTATGGTCAACTAATCTTCGACAAAGCAGGAAAGAATGTCCAATGGAAAGAAGACAACCTCTTCAATAAATGGTGCTGAGAAAATTGGACAGCCACATGCAGAAAAATGAAATTGGACCATTTCCTTACACCACACACGAAAATAGACTCACAATGGATGAAGGACCTCAATGTGCGAAAGGAATCCATCAAAATCCTTGAGGAGAACACAGGCAGCAACCTCTTCAACCTCAGCCGCAGCAACATCTTCCTAGGAACAACGCAAAAGGCAAGGGAAGCAAGGGCAAAAATGAACTACTGGTATTTCATCAAGATCAAAAGCTTTTGCACAGCAAAGGAAACAGTTAACAAAATCAAAAGACAATTGACAGAATGGGAGAAGATATTTGCAAATGACATATCAAATAAAGGACTAGTGTCCAAAATCTATAAAGAACTTAGCAAACTCAACACCCAAAGAACAAATAATCCAATCAAGAAATGGGCAGAAGACATGAACAGACATTTCTGCAAAGAAGACATCCAGATGGCCAACAGACACATGAAAAAGTGCTCCATATCACTCGGCATCAGGAAAATACAAATCAAAACCACAATGAGATATCACCTCACACCAGTCAGAATGGCTAAAATTAACAAGTCAGGAAAGGACAGATGCTGGCGAGGATGCGGAGAAAGGGGAACCCTCCTACACTGTTGGTGGGAATGCAAGCTGGTGCAGCCACTCTGGAAAACAGCATGGGGGTTCCTCAAAATGTTGAAAATAGAACTGCCCTATGACCCAACAATTGCACTACTGGGTATTTACCCTAAAGATACAAACGTAGTGATCCAAAGGGGCACGTGCACCCGAATGTTTATAGCAGCAATGTCCACAATAGCCAAACTATGGAAAGAACCTAGATGTCCATCAACAGATGAATGGATCAAGAAGATGTGGTATATATACACAATGGAATACTATGCAGCCATCAAAAGAAATGAAATCTTGCCATTTGCAACAACATGGATGGAACTAGAGCGTATCATGCTTAGCAAAATAAGTCAAGCAGAGAAAGACAACTATCATATGATCTTCCTGATATGAGGAAGTGGTGATGCAACATGGGGGCTTAAGTGGGTAGAAGAAGAATCAATGAAATAAGATGAGATTGGGAGGGAGACAAACCATAAGTGACTCTTAATCTCACAAAACAAACTGAGGGTTGCTGGGGGGAGAGGGTTTGGGAGAAGGGGGTAGGATTATGGACATTGGGGAGGGTATGTGCTTTGGTGAGCGCTGTGAACTGTGTAAACCTGGTGATTCACAGACCTGTACCCCTGGGGATAAAAATATATGTTTATAAAAAATTTAAAAAATTTAAAAATACATATATATATATCCCTGTAGGTGTATAAGCATATATGTGTGTATTTTTATTTTATTCTTTTTTAAAGATTTTATTTATTCACTTGACAGAGATCACAAGTAGTCAGAGTGGCAGGTGGGAGGGGCAGTCTCCCCGCTGAGCAGAGAGCCCAATGCAGGGCTCAATCCCAGGACCCTGAGATCATGAACTGAGCCAAAGGCAGAGACCTTAACACACTGAGCCACCCAGTGTGTATTTTAAACATATGTTATACATATATACTACATAATATTAATCAAAACCGAAGATAAAACAGAATTTCAGTTTGCAAAATATACATTTTGTGTGTGTGTGTATGTGTGTGTGTATATATATGTGTGTGCATGTGTGTGCATTTTGCAAATGGAAATTGTGTTATAGGGTATTTTTGTATTGTGTTGCAGGGTATTTTTTTTTCATTTTACTTAATATACATACATACATATTAAGCAAATGACTATAAGAAAATATATTAAAATATATTTAGTGATTATGGCTGGTTAGTATATAGGTGACTTCTATTTAGATCTTTATTCTTTTCTTCTCAAAATTTGTTAAAATTACTATGCATTCTTGGGGCACCTGGGTGGCTCAGTGGGTTAAAGCCTCTGCCTTCAGGTCAGGTCATGATTTCAGGGTCCTGGAATCAAGCCCCGCATCGGGCTTTCTGCTCAGCAGGGAGCCTGCTTTCCCCTCTCTCTCTGCCTGTCTCTATGCCTTCTTGTGATCCCTCTCTTTCTGTCAAATAAATAAATAAAATCTTTAAAAAAGAAAAAATTACTACGCATTCTAAATGATGCAAAAACACAGTAACTATTCCAAAAGGGAAGCATAATAAAGGGCTGTAAAAAAACATAGACAAAATATATATACAAACTTAAATATGAAAGTTTCCTTTGTAGTTCTAATGAAAGCTATTTCTGATATCCTAAAGGCAGCCTGTACACCAGTCTTTACAAGTAATGATGTGTGAAGGGGATGAATTCTTTTAAAAATGACAGCGGGTTAGCTGGAAATGCTCAAAAGCGTACTCTTTCTCCAGTGTACCTTCAACATCAGAAAGCCACGCCAAAGCTCTCATAATGTAAATCCGTGTCTACAGCACTCAGTTAAAAGTTGACAGAGTCCCCTGGATTGACAAACTGTCCCTTCAGTAGCATATAAACCCCAGCACACTACGAATCTTCAAGTTTCAAGGATGAATCTCTCAGGTAATCAGGCCTCAGTGAGGCTATCCAGATAGCCTTTGTATGAAAACCAGCAAAGCTGTGTTTTCCATTACCCCTACCGAATAACATCCGCACTTTATTTCTTCAGATTTCCAGTTAGAGCAGATTTCTACAGTTTAGTCTGAGGTCTGAAAATTAAAAAACTTGCTCTTTTTTCTCTCTTGGTTCTCCTCCTGGATAGAAAGGATTTCAGCAGAAATACGAGGCAAAGACCCTGGTGTGGAAAGAGAGGCCTTCAGAGAAGGTGCTGGTGAGATCTCACGGCTGAGCAAGGACAACCAATAACTCTGTTCTTGTCCCAGAAAATCTCTGAGAGGATCCCATAAGCCAACAAGATGAACATGAACCCTATGAGGCATGCTTCTCCCTCCCACCTTCCTTCCCACTCCTCCCTTGGAAGGTCTTTGGCTTTGCGGCTGATGCAACAAGGATTCCCCACACTACCTCCTGTCCCGGTAGGACTGAAGAAAGATCAACAGAAATGGGAACGGCTCTCTTTAAAACACACTAGCCGTTCTCTCTGGTCAGCCAAGTAAGTGGAAGTAATGTGTTCTGCATGCTGGAGCTGAGTAAAAAAATCACAAAACTATTATGAAAAGTTTTCCAATGCTCAACCGGTAAAATATCATTGACATCCGGAAGGGCGATAACGTGCTATTATTTAAGTAGGTGTCAAAGCAACAGCTGCGTGTTGCAAGAGGAAGAAAATGTAGACATGAATATGGGCATGCATGTCCTTAGTTAATTCTAGTCGCCGGTGTCCAGCTCGCTTTGGCATTACGGAACCCAAAATTCCAGATCTAAGATTTTCACTTCTTATGAGAATGTACTGTTGTTGTATACATACAGCTTCAGCCTGGAGAGAAAATTGTGGTGTCAGGTCACATAGATGAGTAGAAAACTACTATAATTAGTTGTGTGGCGCTGTTATGTGTGTAGACAGGACAAAATAAATTGAATGAACCAAACTGAATCTATTAGACTCAACCAACCATAATCAAAGTTGAATTAGGACTCCTATTAGCACATATCCAGACAAATACATTAATAAAAGAAGTCCCTTCTCTTGACACCTGGCATAAAGGCAAGAACCACAATAAACAATACTGGAACATATTTACTAGCTTGCAATTTACCTAGAGACAAGATTAGAGCCACAAGCCAGAGTCAAAACTGGAAGAATCACAGCAAATAGGTACCAGTAAGAGTGGAAATATAGTACAGAAGTAATTTGACCCAAATGGAGAGTGAAGAGAGCATAATGATAGTTATTTAATAGTAGAATGAACACATATTGTTACATTGTATTCAGTTCTTGATTACTTATGAGTGATTTACCAATTTTGTGGATTATCCTTCCCTCTGCCAGTCTTTTTACATCTGAGTCATCTCTTGCCATTTTTAATTCATATGTGTCCAAGATAATGTTCACCATTAATCTATGTCAAACTTAATTAGCAAAGCAAACCCAATTGGTATGGCTATGGTTTACAGATCAAAGAACTCCACCTCTCGAGCTTGAGAACAAATCTGGTAGACATATTTTCATTAGTGGAAAAGAAGTCAGAATGGGAGTTGAACTTGATATATTAAGACACTGGTCAGCTAATCTTTGCCTGTTGTCTTTTTACTAAGTAAAATTGATCCAGATATAATCCATCAACTCTATTAAATGTCATTTACAGGCCAGAAAATGTACTCATAGGATAAAGAAAAATAGAAAAGTCACTGTCCATGCCCTGTAAAGGCTTAGACTCAGAGTTTTTTTTTTTTTAATTTCGGCATAACAGTATTCATTATTTTTGCACCACACCCAGTGCTCCATGCAATCCGTGTCCTCTATAATACCCACCACCTGGTACCCTGACCTCCCCCCCCCCCCCCGCCCATTTTTTTTTTACTTAAGATGAGTTTCTAACAGTAAGAAGGAAATCCTAAGAATTTGTCTCATGCAATGGGCACACAAATATCATTTCAGAGTGGAGATTTGAGCCTCATTTGAGTGGATTATAAGCTTAAGGCAAGAGATTTTCCTCTTAATACTGCTTCTGTACTTCCTTCAGCATCTAAGCCCTTTGCTTGCAAACATAACCTGCGAATCCATATTTACAGGGGCCAGGATCTCGAGTTTACTGTTCTAGGTTCAAAACTTATTATACCATTTACCGACTAGATGATCTTCAGCAAATTACTTGATTTCTCTAAGCCTTGGTCTGGCTCCCTAGAAAGTGGGTCTCAGGACACCCACTCCTAGAGATACCATAATGACTAAATAAGCTAGTCTCTGTAAAGCCCAAAGCACCATATCTAGCAGAAAAAGTGATCAATGAATGTAGAGGTAGTATTACTGGCATTATATTAATTATATGACTGAACTGACTACCCCAGGAATGAGCAAAGTAGATCATAGAAGAAATAGGACGTTACAGAATTGGTTTTTGTAGTTTGAGATTTGGATGGAAGGATGGATGGATGGATGAAAGGAAGGACAGGGGAGAAGGAGGGAGGGAGGAAGGGAGAGAAGAAAAAAAGGAAGAAAGAATGCATGCACAGATCAGCGTTTCCATGTGGGCACCACGCTAACCTACTAACATAGAGTTCATGCACTTTATTCTTCAGCTCTTTGACTCTTTCTACATGAGACCAACATTTAATATTAATAGACAATTAATAGACAATATTAACCAACAATTAATATTAATTAATTAATATTAATTAAAATACCTTTCAGTGGGAGAAATACTGATGTTATGGGCTGTTAGCAAACCGAAGAGCAATAAAAAGGAGTGGGGGAGTATGACTCTGGTATTATTGCCTAAGGGACAAAATTATTCAGATAGATGCACAAGGAGCCCCGGGTTCAATGGCATCTGGAATCCCCATGGTTTCGTTTCAGACCTTTATCAAAGTCCCAACAACCTTAAGCCTTCCCAGAATACTCAACTTTGAATCTAGCTGCTCCAAGTGCAAAGAGAAACTCCAGACCACCCGGAAACTGACCAGTCTGTAGAAACACACAGAACTGAGAAAGGAAATGGAATATCGAAAACCATGTAAGACGCAAACTCCCAATGTTTTGTAGTGGTTCCACTTTCTTCGGCCCCAGCTGGGGGGAGGACTTGTATTTGTTAAAAGCTTTTCCTTCCTCCCTTTTCCTTCATTGTCTTTCTCCTTGCTCTCCAAACTAGCCATCTGCCCTGAGCTGCCAAATAGCTACAAGCATGGTCTCCTCCCAGGTAGGAAGCGATGCTCTTCACCCTGTTGGCGGTCCCACGATGCCCGTGAGAGCTCCTTCACAGATGCTCAGACTCTTCATCAAGGGAGAGGATTCGAGCTGTTTAAAATCTCTAAGCCAGAGGAGTTGGGGCCGTGCCTCTGATAGCCTGCCATCAACCTTACCCTTGCTGATGAGAGTGACAGTTCCGCATGCCCAGAAACAGTTGTCCATCCCCACCCTTGGAAGACTGGCCTAGCCAGTCCCACTGCACTTTTGAGGACAGTGGAAAAGCCTGGAATTGGTGACGTTACTAAACATTTTGGTTAGTCACTAAGTAAAGTCTTTGCCTAGAAACCTTCATTTCCTGTACAGGAGGGTCGACGAGGTCCAACCGAGGGTTTCCTGAAATAATTCATTAAAACAGGCCAGGTCTACAATGAGGAAGTTGTCCCCCCCCCCTCCCCGCCCCTGAAAACTCCGCACCATTTGGGTCCTTAGCGAAATCAGATTTCATCCACTAGCCGATGGGCAGACAGACCTGTGTCCCCCTTTCCAGCCCTTCCTTGCAATCGGGGCAGGTTATGTAAAAAGAAACTTTATGGTACTACTCCGCTGACTCAGACTTCCTGTGCTTTGGACCATTTTGAAGGACAGCATGGTATTTACAAATAAGAGAGGCTTTTAGCCTTTTTAAAACACATGCCTGGTACGGGATTTGCAAGCTGCTAACTAAACACACAGCCTCTCTCGTTAGCGTCTAGGCAATGACGAAAACCCATACTTTCATTGAAATATACATGTGTCTTTTTAAGAAGTCTGCTAACTAGTTTAGAAATAAATACCTTATGGAGGAAATGAGAAACGGACTTGGAAGTCAGTAAGTTGTTTTTCTCTTTTACTGTTAAATAAAAAAACGATGTGATTACTTGGTGATCACAAATACAAGAGAAACTGGTCCACCTAATAGGGATTTTTTCCCCTTATGAAACTACCACTTGTCACTTTGAATAATTAACTGCAGTAGAAATGCTCCTCAATGATTGAAAATACAAGAATCATGTCTCTATTTTGGGGTAGGTAACTGAATATATAGAGTCTATGTTCCGAAGATGTTCTCCTATTTTAGGGTTAAATTAGAAACAAACATTTTCTTCTTGTTAGCACCACACAACTGGCAAGGGAAAAAGATTGTGAAATTCAAATCAGGAAGTTTTTTTGTTTTTTTGGTTTTTTTCCTTGCTAGCAGCTAAAGCTCTGAGGGGAAAAGAATTAAACAAAAAAGCTTTTTAAAAAAATTTAAAAGTTTGGAAAAAAATTTTTAAGTTTGGGTTTTCTGTACAGTGAGTGAACTGTTGAGTATTGAAGATAAATTTGTTAACCTTCCTGATGACATACAAAGAAACTTTGACCACACAGTGGATGCAGGGGATTTTTTAAATGGGAGAACTCACAGACTGTACCCTTTACCTCAACTCAAGAAACACACATGGAATGTTCATATCAGGTGTATCGTTAGGCCCCTGCACCACAAGCTTGATAATCACAGACATTAAATGAAAAATCATTTTCCAAACTAAATGGCCAAATCAGGTCTTACGTATTTGTGAAGGAAGGTGAGAAAGAGAAAGAAGAAGTTGATATGTTCACATATACCTCAGTGGCAATTCAGAACTCAGATTAATATCGACGCCCTTTCTTGAAAAGACCTGTGCCAGGATGAGGTGTTATAGTCCTGGACAAGATGCAGACATTTCTGTGCTCAAGTCTTTCTAGTTTTCCTCTTCCTTTTGCTTCAAACAGGGAGCAAAAGGATGGGAGAGGTGGTTTCTGAAGGTTTCCTCAGTTAAAGCAGGTTTGAGTCTCACTTAAATGGAACAAGGTCGTTCGGGATCAAAGTGGTCCCATTCATCAACAGGCACTGAAGAGGCAATGGTTTGCTTGTCTGCTCAGCTCAAACTCCTTGATCATCTTGGTTTACAAAGAGAAGCAGGGCAGAAGCTGATCACCACGGACACAGCTAACAAGCGTTTGTGGAGAACGCACACGCCCCATCAGCTGTACCAACTCAGGTCTGTAGGTCCGACTGGGCCTACTTTCATTTCTGTTGATCAATTTTGCCATGAGAACAAAAAGTCTTGGTCCAAGGTCTCTCAAATATGTGTTCAGTGGAAGAGGTGCACCTGCTGTGGCTGCGTGACACAGTTTACCAGAGTCAGCTGTTGCTGATATGATGGGAAAAGCAGTCACTCCACAGAGTGAGGAAGGAATTCAGTAACACCATTTAATACATACCTTTATCCTGTTACTTTAAAAAAAAAAAAAAAAAAAAAAAGAGCTTCCTTGCAAGAAAAATCCTTCTTAAATTTTTATTTTAAGATACCCCAGGGGTTGCCTTGGAATGCTTCAAGAATATTGCATGGGTGATTTTCATGGTGGATTTCAAACATCAAACTGAACGACATAGAAGAGCCTTCGGTTATTTTTTTGTTTCTAAAATGCTATATAACAGGGGTGCCTGGGTGGCTCAGTCCGTTAAACAACTGCCTTCGGCTTAGGTCATGATCTCAGGGTCCTGGGATCGAGCCCCACATCGGGCTCCCTGATCAGCAGGGAGTCTGCTTCTCTCTTTCCCTCTGCCTCCCCCCTCCAGGTCTCATGCTCACACACTCTCTCTCTCTCAAATAAATAAATAAAATATTTTTAAAGAAATTCTATACAACAGCTTCAAATGTACAAGATACAAGAGTGAAAAATTCTTTTTTCTTAATTCTAATCAGCAGTGAACCAAATTTGTGGCTTTTTTCTCTATTTAAAAACAACAAATGGAAAGCTTAACATTGAATTAGGGCATCTTCAGGATTAGCAGGTATACAATGACAGATGTATAGAACCCAATAAACTGATAACTATATTTTAGATCTAGAAAACATCTACTCAGAGTACGCAGTTTATGGTTTCCACATCAAGTAAAAGGAAAAAAGCATCACACGGATCTAAGATTTTGATAGGCTTTTTTGTTTAAACAAAAATGATGCAAATCCTCTTACAGGGGACTTGTGTGCTTCCTTAATATGTTCTACTTAGATCAAGGGGATGCAGAAATTATTTCATGAGGAAATGAAAAAGTTAAGTGAATACCAGGGTTTTCAATGGAAAATTTATAAGCATATGCCTGGAGTTGGAGGGAAGACTAATTAAATACAATATTTGATTAATCTAGAAAAGAAAATTTTTCTCCATGTAAATCTACAGATTATATGGGCTTCCTCAACCACCTCAACCCAGTAATCCGAAATAAAGAAATGCAATCTCTGGAAATACTCAGAATTAGACATGCTATAGATAGTAACACAGATACAGAAGAGTTTTGCACAAACATGCAACAAGCTTGATAATGAACTCATTTCTTTAACCCCAGTTCTAATTACATGAAGCAAGGAATTGGACGTTATCCAGTGAATTTGAACCATGGACACTGACCAAACTGTTTGACATTTTACCCCCATCCCCTCTATTTTCAGTCCACATTTTCCCTCCATGGTGAATTTCTGGTTATGTTTTATCTGGTTTTGGCTGTCTCTACTGACTACTTCGGATAATTGCTCAACTCTCCACTTGGCTTCTTGCTGGGTAGGCTTGACCTAAGAAAATGGATGAAGAAAGAGCCAGCATTTCCTTTGATCTCTTGGAACTCAGGATTCCATTATATAATCTACCATAAATCCTGGCAGTAGAGATTGACATCAACTTCCAAACTTGCCATAATATGACACTCCTAGTTGATTCATCACGTATTCTGACATTTCTTAATTAACATGAACTCAATACTTCAGTGTGTCAGTGATAAGACCATTTTTCTTAGTTGCCTTCTCAATATTTTTACGGATTTCCGTGATTAATTTTTCTCTTCTGCAATGTAAGCCTCATATGCCAAATGTTCTAACTGGCAAACTGCCTCTAAGGTTTAAGCTCACAGATGTTTCCTTGTGGCCACAGCAAATACTACTCCCCTGAGAATAAGTCTGATAAATAAAATTGGCAATAAATTTAGAACTAAAGGGCTGGATAATAAAAGCAAGTGCAGCTCTGATTAGCTGCACTTTTGTCAATCTACAAACTGGTCTAATGTCCTCAATCCTCAAATATCGATCGTAGCAGATTCTAGGAATCCCATCAGCAAATTAAAGATTTAACAATCCAAAAACTTCCTCTTATTTGACGGTATAAATCCCTTTCCTACTGAACATATAACCGTGGCAGCTAACAAGTAGAAAATTGGCACATTTAAATTTCGTTTCTGTTCCAAGGGCTGAGGGAGGAGTAGAATGGACAGAATCCAGCTGGTGTGAAGAAAGCAAAGCAAGGGTCCTGCGTAGTCTGAATGTCGATAATTTGTAAACTGGTCTGAATGATTAAAACTCAACATTAAGACCGCTTAGGCAACACAAATGCCATAAGCAGGAAACCTTTGCTTGCCACTTTTTCCTTTCCTAGAAAACCCTTTTCTATGAGTCTTTTCCTTCACAAAGTCGATCTGAAGTACTTCTCGGCTTGATTTGTGAAGCTATGGTGACAGGAAAGTGGAAACAACAAACCAACATGAACAATGTTCTTCATGCTGAATATTCTGATGTCATCTTTTCCCTGCGTTTCTGGGCTTGAGATACAAAGTACAGGTATTGCCCACCGTGGAACCAAATTTATTGTAACCGAAATTAAATTACCTCGTGTGCTTGGCCTTTCTCCCTACCCCACACACCAGTGAATCTGCTTTTTTATTTTTTAATTGATGTCCTTGCCTTTCATTCCCCTTAGAAGGAAAAGGAGGAAAATAGAAAACACAATCTGCTTCCTTCCCTCTATCCTCAAATCACTGGATTCACCTCCCCCATTCCCATGAGCAGAAAGCAGTTTAGGATGCCACAAGAGACATCACTGTCTTCTTCTCCAACTCAAGCCCTAAATCAAGGGAATGATGACATGTCTGTCTTCTGCTTTCAGCATAGAAGACTGCGGGTTTGACTGTGCTTCTGATAGAATCTCAACTCATTGTCCCAAATGGAGATTGCTGAAAGCAAGAATTACAGAATCACGAAATGATCTGAGCACAGGAACCACAAATCTCCCCACACCCAATGCCTTCCTTTCACTGGTGAGGAAATGGGGTCTCAAAATGGAAAGCCTTGTTCAAACACAGCTGGTGGCGTCACACTGCCTGATTTCAAAATGTATTATGAAGCTACAGTAATCAAAACCATAAGATATCGGTCTGGACAGACATACAGACCAATGGAAAACAGTAGAGAGCCCTAAATAAGTCCACACATGTGGAATCAACTGATCTTCAACAAGGGTGCCAGGAATACTCTATGGGAAAAGGATAATCTCTTCAACATATGGTGTTGAGAAAAGTAGATAACCACATGTAAAAGAGTAAAATTTGATGTCATCTTTACCACACACCAAAATCAATTCTGAATGGATCAATGACTTAAAGGTAAGACTTGAGGGGGTGCCTGGGTGGCTCAGTGGTTAAATCCTCTGCCTTCGGCTCAGGTCATGATCTCAGGGTCCTGGGATCAAGCCCCACATCGGGCTCTCTGCTCAGCGGGGAGCCTGCTTCCTCCCCTCTCTCTGCCTGCATCTCTGCCTACTTGTGATCTCTGCCTGTCAAATAAATAAATAAAATCTTTAAAAAAAAAAAAAAAAAGGGTAAGACTTGAAACTGTAAAACTCCTGGAAGAAAAAAATTAGAAGACAAGCTTCATGACTTGGCATTGATTTTATGTTCATATGCAAAAACACAGGCAGCAGCAACAAAAAACATAAAAATTAAAAACATAAGCAAGACTACACTGAACTAAAAAGCATCTGTACAGCAAAAAACAATCAATAGAATGAAAAGACCACCAGACAAACTACAGAGAGGGAGAAAATATTTGTATACTATATATGTAATAGGGGGTTAATGTCCAAAATACATAAGGAACTATACACCTCAATAACATAAAACTAATAATCTGATTAAAAGTGGGCTAGGGACTCAACATTTTCCAAAGAAAACATACAAATGGCCATCTGATAAATTTTTTAAAAATGCTCATCATCACTAATCATTAGAGAAAGGCAAATCAAAACCACAGTGAGATACCACCTCATATCTCTGAGGATGGCTATCACTAAAAAAACACAAGACATCGATTATTGGTGAGGATGTGAAGAAATTTGAATCCTTGCCCACTGTGAAAAGGCAAAATGCTCCAGCCGCTATGGCGGTTCTTGAAAAAATTAAAAATAGAACTACTAGTGGGTGCCTGGGTCACTCAGTCAGTTAAGCATCCCACTCTTGATGTTGGCTCGGGTCATGATCTCAGGATTGTGAGATGGAGACTTGCATCACGTTCCGCACCAGGTGTGGAGTCTGCTTAAGAGTATCTCACCCTCCCTCTGCCCTCTTACCTCCACTGGTGGTCTATCTCTCTCTCTCTCTCTAAAAACAAAAAAGGTCATGATAATAATAAAAAATAGAACATCCAGATGAGCCAGCAGTCCCACTTCTGGGTATATATCCAAAAGAATTGGAATCAGGATATGGAAGAGCTATTAGCATTCCCATGTACCTTACAATCCCATTCAGAATAATTTGTTTAATATGAAAACAACCTCAGTGTCTTGATCAGATAAACTGATCAATAAAATGTGTCCTTCTTAAAAAAGAAGGACATTCTGCAGCAGGCAACATTTATGGGCCTTATGGACCATCATGCTAAGTGAAATAAGCCAGACACACAAAAGCAGTATTGCATGATTCCACTTCTATAAAATATCTAAAATACTCAAATTCCTAAAGTCAAAGACTGACATAGTGGTTGCCAAGGGCTGGGGGAGGAGTTATTAATCAATAGATGTAAAGTTTCAGTTAAGTAAAATAATAAGCTCTAGAGATCTGCTGTACATCGGACCTAGAGTCAACAATAATGTACACTTTAAAATTAGTTAAGAGGACAGACCCTCTGTTAACTGTTCTTAACACAATAAATTTTTTTCCTTTCTAAATATTTTATTTATTTATTTGAGAGAAAGAGAGAGAATGAGAAGGGAGAGAGTCAGAGGGAGAAGCAGACTCCCTGCCGAGCAGGGAGCTGGATGCGAGACTCGATCCCAGGACTCCAGGATCATGACCTGAGCTGAAAGCAGTGACTTAGCCAACTGAGCCACCCAGGCAACCCCACAGCAAACTTTTTTAAAAAGACGTATTCAGTACCTTATACAAAGTACCCATTTAATAACTAGAAAAAAATTATAATAATTTTAATCAAATAGAAAAATGAGCAATTTTCTTCTGGATCTATATCCTGTCCAAATAAAATAATTTTGCTATAAAAGTATTCCAAGTTGATAGCATTTTACACATACCTAAAGTGTGTTACTTTTCAAATTTCTATCACTTAACTTCCATTGCATCACCAATAGGATCTTTGGTAGGAATCTGGTAGTTATCATGCCCATCTTATGATTGGGAAAACAGCACTAAACGTGCAAGGCATTTACTAAGGTCACTCAGCATATCGGTGGCAGAGTAATATATTTTGGCCCCCAACCTTCTTTCCCCACTAGCCACTTTTGGAACGAATCTCTTCCTTAGAACCATAAACAATCATGACTTCAAAAAGCATATCCTAAAAGATTGTTTAAACTATATTACACATCTCTTGAACCATTCCAGTCACCTCCAAACTGACGTACTCACTCTTCCTCTGAAAACATCAATCTACATAGTATTTCCCTAAGCTTAAGTTTGTATCTCATTCCAGCCTTACCCCAAAATCTTGACTATCCACACTATCAAGTCCAAAGATCTGGCATTTACAACTCCATTCCTAGGCCATCTCACACCACCTCTCAACGTATTTCTCACCTGTCTTCCTGAAAACTGGTGAATAATTCCCCCAAAACCCTTCTTCTCATGCCTTTGCTTATGCTCTTCCCTTTCTTGACATCTTTCTTCATAAACATTGCCCATCCTGTAAGCTCATGAACAAATGTCTATGTGAAACTTCCTATATGAAACCATCTATCTTCATCCCCCACCCCTCTACCCCTGTCATTGCCTTCCCCTACCCTCCTCAACCAGAAATAATTTCCCCTCTCTGTGCTTTCACACCTCGGTGCTTACCACTCTCCAAGCACTCAGCACGATCTACTCCTACCGCCTTACGTTCTGTAAGATTATGGTCTATTGTGCAACTTACACTTATGATGTAATAGTCCTATGTCAGGTGATGTGTTACCGACCGTAACCAATAGTGAATGTCAAAGAACCTGTCAGGCTCCGTCACATGCAACAGTTGTGTCCCAAGCCCCTGGTAGATCCCAACACTCCCAAACGCACAGGCGTGAAACCCTTTCTTTGCCCTTGAGGCACTTCAGGCTTGTGTAGGAGCAGAGATTTTGTGACAGACCTTGATAAACTACCACAGGGCCCTTAAAATATTACCTCTCCCTTAAATAAAATAAGGGAAAAAATTTTACAGAGGGTGTCAAGTTTAACTGCACTGGATTCTGAGTAACCTGAATCTCTAAATATCCTTTTGGGTAAACTTGATGCAAGTAGAATTTAAAAATTCCATGCCAAAAATAAATGTATATCTGTATTGTCACATAGTTTTAAAGTGAACTATATTTAAATTGATTATTACATGTAATGTGATTATCTTTATTAAATTCCTTTCCTCATGTGGTTTTAAGAAAATGAATTTTAATAAACAATTGGCTACAGTAAATAAAAATGAGGTACAAAAGACTCATGTTTTCTGTAAGGTAAACTCAAATTTTCTTTGGATTTCTTGGTGTCTTTATCAAAATTCTGAAAGGAAATACCCCAATGAGACCATTTCTAGGAACCTCAGAGGGAAGAAGCATCTCAGAAATGCAGATGGCTGTGCAGAAGCTTTTGATCTTGATGATGTCCCAAAAGTTTATCTTCGCTTTTGTTTCCTTTGCCTTTGGAGACATATCTTGAAGCTTCTGCACAGCAAAGGAAACAGTCAAGAAAACAAAGAGGCAACCCACGGAATGGGAGAAGATATTTGCAAATGACAGTACAGACAAAAGGTTGATATCCAGGATCTATAAAGAACTCCTCAAACTCAACACACACAAAACAGACAATCGTATTCAAAAATGGGCAGAAGATATGAACAGACACTTCTCCAAAGAAGACATACAAATGGCTATCAGACACATGAAAAAATGTTCATCATCACTAGCCATCAGGGAGATTCAAATTAAAACCACATTGAGATATCACCTTACACCAGTTAGAATGGCCAAAATTAGCAAGACAGGAAACAACACGTGTTGGAGGGGATATGGAGAAAGGGGAACCCTCTTCCACTGTTGGTGGGAATGCAAGTTGGTGCAGTCACTGTGGAAAAGTGTGGAGATTCCTCAAGAAATTAAAAATAGAAATTTCCTATGACCCTGACATTGCACTACTGGGTATTTACCCCAAAGATACAGATGTAGTGAAAAGAAGGGCCATCTGTACCCCAATGTTTATAGCAGCAATGGCCACGGTCGCCAAACTATGGAAAGAACCAAGATGCCCTTCAACGGACGAATGGATAAGGAAGATGTGGTCCACATACACTATGGAGTATTATGCCTCCATCAGAAAGGATGAATACCCAACTTTTGTAGCAACATGGACGGGACTGGAAGAGATTATGCTGAGTAAAATAAGTCAAGCAGAGAGAGACAGTTATCATATGGTTTCACTGATTTGTGGAGCATAACAAATAGCATGGAGGACAAGGGGAGATGGAAAGGAGAAGGGAGTTGGGGTAAATTGGAAGGGGAGGTGAACCATGAGAGACTGTGGACTCTGAAAAACAATCTGAGGGTCTTAAAGGGGTGGGGGTGGGAGGTTGGGGGAACCAAGTGGTGGGTATTAGAGAGGGCACGGATTGCATGGAGCACTGGGTGTGCTGCAAAAACAATGAATACTGTTATGCTGAAAAGAAAAAAAAATAAAGAGTGTAAAAAAAAAAAAAAAGAAAGAAAGAAAGAAATGCAGATGGTCTATTTGTGAAAGGGTTTTGTGGGCTTCCTCTGAACAGCAGTAGGGGAAGAATCATGTTTATAGGGTTCAGCTACCTGCTGGCGGTGTGATAAGAAAGGAGTTTGATGAGATCCGAGGAAAAAGAAATGACAAAAATCCAGTGGCAACGTACTATGCCAGTAAAAAGAAAGAATGCTACACTTTTCGCCTTCCCCAGAATTGTCATTCTGGTGTGGCCTGTCTCTTACCTCTTGTGACTGGCAGTAAACCACAAAGGGCCTGAGTATTGTCTTCCAGGCAGCAAGAAAGGGGCTGTGCTAATTTGTATCCATTCTTATCAGGAAACCCCAAAGAACCAAGAGTTAGTGACAGTGGTAAACAGGAGAGTGAAGTCAGATTAAGCGCGCGAGGGCTGAGGTTAGGAAAAGGAAGCCGCAGGTGTACAACCATTACAAATCCTTGTGGCTTTTAGAATAGAAAGGTTAGGACAGCTTCTAGCCACTTATCTTCTCAAAGAAGTCAGAGAGCATCCGGAAGACTCCAGGGGTGTCCCAGGAAGAGGATTATTCAGAGAAGTAATGCACGGGCTCTGGAAGTCACTCTCCCTCCAAAACCCCACCCATCTTGCCTGCCGTAGTCACCAGCCTCGCCAGCCCTGCTTGCACCACCGTGCACACACTCAGCTCTTTAAGACATAGGTGAACCGCCTCCCATAGCATTTCACAGCACCACCCCGCAGAGCTACTCTCCTTCACTTAGTGACAAATTTTACAGGTAACGAAGTAAGAGCTTACATGTTCCACTTAAGAACGTATTTCATAAACCTGTACTTTTTACAAAACTCTTTCATATACATTATTTAATGAAACCTCATCGATAGCCACCAAACTTCCCTAAGTCAGATTCATTATTTTCGTTTTACAGATGAAGATACCACAGCCTAGAGAAAGTGTGCTATTATCTCCTGTGAGACCCAGACGCTCACCTCGCTTCGCCAAAGCAAGAGCCACCTGGATCAAAAACTCCAGAAAATGACATCGTATCAAGTAGCAGCCGAGAGCATGGGTTTTGCAAAGGCTTATCTGCAAGTCTTAGGCCTGTCACTTATAAAGCTATATAACGTCGGACACAATAGTTAACTTTGCAAAGTCTGCATTTCCTTGTTTGTAAAATTAGAATCATAATGTTGTTTGTCCTCGGGGGTGGTTGTAAGGAAGAAATGTGATAATCCCTATAAAAAGTATGTCACAAAGGTAAGAGCTCCGTAAACCTCAGGCACTAATATAATGGCTATTATTACCACCCTGTGGGCACTAAGCTGTTTGTGACAGAGCTGGGGAGCGAGAGGCCACCCCAGGTCTTGGGCACTACATTGAATTAGAAGTTAGCATACGTGGGGCACTGGGCAGCTCAGTGGGTTGACTGTCCTACTCTTCTTGGTTTGGGTTCAGGTCATGACTTCATGAGTCACGGGTTCGAGCCCCAAATCGGGCCCAAGTGGGGGCCGATGCTCGGTTCAGAGTCTGCTTGGCAATCTCTGTCACTGCCTGTCCACCCCCCCCCCCCCCCCCCGCTCATAAACTTTCTCTCTCAGGTAAATAAATAAAATCTTAAAAAAACAAAAAACAAGAAGTCAGCATCCAACTCTACGTGTGAACAGACATGTGAACTTGTCCAACAACCAAGCAAAATGCTGCTTCTGATAGCAAAACAAATGTGAAGCATTTGCCACACGTTTTTACATCCTTGTCTCCGTGAGAATGTGCCCACCTTCCTTGCTCCTCCTCGCATCGCACAGGGATGTGGCCATACTTACAGACACAAAGGCAAGCAACAGCAGAGGGCAGGAGGTTGGCCGTTCTGCCCTTTGTCTCCGGACACTTGGCTCTCATCGCGAAAGCAGGGCCGTTTCTACAGGCGGCACACTCAGCCGGCTGGATTTATTGCCTTCTCTCCCAGTTACCACCTGATGGATCAAACTCCCAGCAGCTCTGGTGCCGACCATGAGCTTGGTCATTTATTCCACCAACACGCATTATCAGGCTCTGTACCATGCTCGCAAAAAAATGACTTTGTCGGGGCACCAGAGTGGCTTAGTCGGTGAGGCCTCCGACTCTTCATTTCAGCTCAGGTCACGATCCCAGGGTTGCGAGGTCGAGCCCCTTGTCAGGCTCTGTGCTCAGTGAGGAATCTACTCCTCTCCCTCTGTCCCCTCCCCACCCCATGCCTGCAAGCTCTCACACTCTCTCATGCTCTCTCTCACTCTCTCTCTCTCTCTCTAAAATAAATAAATGAATCTTTTTTTAAAATGACTTTGTCATATTAAGCTTCTAACACCTGGAAACTACAAGCGGTTCATTGAGTGGTTTCACTTTACTTATTCCATATAGTTATATCCGGTAGTTTCTCTTATTTTCCCTATAGGGATATTTTTGGGGGTAGGGGGGCCCGGGAATGGCTTGGACTCAGCCATCTCCTGAGGATTTGAACGGAGCTAATGTCTTCATCCTCCCCCAAGAGTTACTGCTAGGGAAAACCTAAGCAGGAATATACACTTCCTAGCAAAATATTTTTGTGGATGAGTAGATGGCACAGGCCTCTTTATCCTCAAAAAAGAGTCACATGCTTTCAGAGGGAAAACTGTTATGCTTCTTAGAAAGAACATGAACGTCACTGATGGGCAAGATTTTGCCTTTGTCCCGTGGGAATGATCCAGAGGAAGTCCGCCGAGATGCTGCCCAGTAGGCAGACTTACCATCATCCCCATCATCAAAAGCCACCTGCCTTAAAACACGGCACTTTATTACACCTGCTGTAGGGAGCTTCGTAGAGGATTAACAATGGAGAGCAGCCCTAATGAAGACGGGTGGGCAGGCCCCCATCTCGGCCGACATCAATGAAACATATGCTATGACTGTTTCACAACGCGGACGGTCTACTCGAGCTGGTCACTCTCATTTCTTGGCTCCTTTCCCTTGTAGCCGATCTGCTGCCATGGAGCAGGACTGTTCGCTGTTCAAAGCAAACTGAAGCCCAACCACCGGGCCCTCAGCCCGAGAGGTTGCTCTGACCAACTGGGCTGAACAAATACAGACAAACACTCCAAGAACCCCCAGGTAACTGCGTAAAAATGTTTAGCAGACACCCAGGATGTAAGTTTATCCTGGGGAGAGGTTTAAAGCGAGTGTTGGTGGGGAAGGTGGAGGTAGCCAGGTCTAAATCTGAAACGGAATGAAAAGTCACAGTTAATCCAAATAAGAGATCCTTTTTTTGACTATTCTTACAGCAAGTTTAAGATGCAAGAGCTTCTTCCCTCTCCATGAGTGTCAAGAGCGATAATACAAAGCAAATACTTGCAAGGGTCTGAGAAAAATAAATCCCCTGGGGGTAAATACGACCCTTCTATTTATGATCAAGATGTTGTGCTTTTTGCCTACATGCTATGTCTCTGAGACCTAGATTATTTTGATTCCGAATTTCTTTGAAAAATCTAACAACCTCTAGAGCATTGCCTTTAACCTCTGGAGTATTACAGCCGTGCATGCCAAGGCCTAGTCGGCAGTCTTCATAAATAGTCACAAAATGGGAGCAAACATTTGCCTTTGACAAATCAGGAAGGATTGTATAGAGCAGAAATGGGCTCAGAACCCTCAGCCTCTGAAGTTCCCAAGGGTTTCTGAAGACCCTTGGTCTTCTGAAATTTCCCAAAGAAATTTCATTTCTTTGGCTCTCAGAGCTTCTTACAATAAAATTGAAATACTTCTCCCTCGTATTCATAATTTCACTCTCAACATTAACATATATCATATATAACAGTCCTATAGATCCTCCTCAAAACCAGATGACTTTCCCAGCAACCTCATGCACGGAGTTGCTCTGCAGGCCAATTAGAACTGGCCTGTAGAGCTGACAGAAATTTGAACAGGAATCAGTGTGATGATCCCAAGTCCTGATAAAAGCCCAACCCTTACTTAGGAAAAAAAAAAAATCACATTGGCTTCTAGGAGCATGTCTGCGAGAACAAACACTGGTTACCCTCTCGACAAAGCATGAAACTTACAACTCAACACACATTTCCTGAACCGTGTGGCATTCCTCTAACCAAAATGAAAGTAGCCTGCCCTGTCTTTTGTGACTGCCACATTGTTACTCAAGCAGCACACCGCTGTCCGTGGGGGAGGCACTAACGTACACACCACCCCGCTGCAGAAAAATGACCGCTAGCTTTTTTCACGTGAGAGCAAACCACGGCAGCTGGACTCCAAAAGAACTTACCTAAGATCACAGGGCAATTTAAAGACTAGCAGGCTCACTTCTGTTATTGCTAGATTACGCAGCTTTTCAGAAAACTGGACAGCCCTCGGGAAACAACTGCTGGCTTGTTCGGACTGCCTCGTTCAAAGTCAACGCTAAGTTATGCCACCCAAGATTAAGGAAACAGGTAGCGTGTTCATAAGAGCCTGAGATCGGTCCAATTAATAACCTGTAAAATTCCAACAGGTTTCGACCATGCAACACCTCCTAGCTAGGGCTGGGTCCAGTAAGTGCACGTTATCTGAGGCAGGAAGACAGACTGCGAGGGCTGTGCCGAGGAGAGGGTAGATGTCCTGCCCTCTGACTCAGCTGAATATTATTCCAAAAGTGAGTTTCCACTTTGTACCAAGTTTAGATTCAACATTCTCATGTCGCCATAACCTCTTGCCAGCAACTTTGCAAAATATCCCTGGAGCATTAAGAGAAAAACTTGAACATCTTTTAGCATGAGAGGGAAGCCCTACAGTTACATCATGCTGGTAAACAAGCACATACAGCAAAAAGGAAAAACTTACATCGAGAAAAAGAAAAGGGAGTACCTACTTGAGGAGAAGAATGTCACTCAGAGACTGTCTTCTTACGGTACAGATTGGGCAAGAGAGAGGAAGACTAACCTTCCGAACGCGTTAAAGAGCTTCTGAGCATGGAGATTGCATTTTCAGTTTTGGTGAACTCCGTTCTGAGGCAGTAGACAGGAGGCTGTTACGACCATGAAATTAGGAAATGCAGCAACTCAAAACTAAAGAACTAGCACCACCATTTGACTAGGAGTGGAAAATCTCCTGCACCAAATAGAGGAGGGGGTGGCCTTCCTTTCTCTACAGGAGGACCGATTCTAACTTTCTTAGCCCTTCAGTCAGGACAGGACATGAACCGAGGGGTAAGTATTCTGCTAATCTGCCTGAAAATGTTTTATGTAATCCAGCTGAGTTTTCTCTTCACACTGCTAATGAAGTTTGAAGTCTAGACGGGCATGTCGAGTCGGAAAAAAAAAATAAAGTATTCATTCAGCGCATAAATTTTGCTAATCCAAAATTAGTTAGAGCTAAGAGCAGGAGTGAAGATAGGTCTTCTGGGAGCGTTTCTGTAACTTTCTCCTTCAGCCATTGACTCAACACCAGGCTCTGAGTTTTTTGTCACTGATTAATTAGGCTCCTGACTTCACCAACCTGCAGACGCCGAGCTTCTCTCCAACTCCTAGGCCCTTTTTTCTGTCATCTGATCTTTCCATAGACTGCCTGGCGTTTCCTGCAGCCAGTTAAGAGTGTAGGCCGAGTTTTGTTTTGTTTACATGGACATAAACATTCTGAAGTAGAAAATGGACTGAGAATTGATTTGAAAATTAAAGAACTAATATTAAAAATGCTAATAGCTGACAAAGCCAGCTGTGCTTTATATAGTACGTATTTTAAAAGGTTGTTTTTTTAATAAAGTAGATTTTTCTACTCTTCAAGTCTTGGGAAAGGCTGGTTTTCTGGAAGTGAGAATGGTAGAGGAGTAGGAGAAGGAGCCTATCTCGGTCCTGGGCTTTCTAGAATCTCCAAGTGCTGGTTGGCAGGAGATGCAGCTCTCAACAGGCTTAAGAAAGAAAAAAAATCAAAATTCTCATAATCAACACTATAAAACATTTTGAAATAAAAGATCTTAACTATCTTCCATCTTCCCTATACATGTGAGTTAGTCCATAAAATAATTTGAATATGCAAATTTGTCTGAGATTAATTTCTGCAGAATACATAGAACAGGGCATATTTTAGCAAATATGTACAGTATTTAAATTTTGGTTCAAGAAACAAAATTTCAACAAGATCCACTTACAAAAAGAACAATCGTGTATACTAAGGAAGTATCAGGATTTTTATTCACTTTTTATTATTTTTATTATGGTTTCTGGCAAAATATAAATTCTTCAATTACATGTTTTGACCAGTTTAAATATCTTGATAGTAAAATATTTTTGTCTAAACTAATTAAATCCTTCAATTATTTTATTTGCCAGCATGAATGGACTATGCTTTTCAAACACCATTTAGCTGTTAAAATCCTTTGTACACATCAGTACAGAAAAGAAAATCACTTAGAGCAACGGGTCTCAACATAGAACATCTGTTAGATTCTGAACTGAAGGTTCTAGATTATTCTTTCCATTAGAAAATATAAATGTATAACATAAAATTCCTATAAAATATACATTAGATTCATTGTCCTTAAGAGGCCATTATTGACATTTCCAATATGTACTTTCTCAAGGCGGGGGGGGGGGGGGTGCCGAGGGAGGGAAGGGCGGGGGGCAGAGACAAAAATAATAGCAAATGTCCTCGGAACAGAAACTAGAAGTCAGATACCGTTCTAAGCAATTGTACAACAAACAATGAGGTAAGTATTATTGCAAACCCATTTTACAGAGAAGGAAACCATGGAATGGCGGGATGAATCACCGGGACCAACATGTTAGAGCTGAAATCAGGGCTCAAACTCAAGACACAAGCACCCAAGTTTTTAATACCTCACTGCAGAATCAAAACCACACTAGGGAACACCCATGTTTTCTATATGTCATGGGAAGAAAATGTGGAGAGGTCGCCAGTGGATGGCTAAGACAAATTTCTATAGATTGATATAGAAATGTTATTATGAATCATCTTAAAGTTTATCATCCTATGGAGCTCACTAAAAAATTAAATGTAGGCTCAGACTAACATCGTTTTTAAAATGTTCTGTGCTTTCTTATAGGAAAAAAAAATATCTTTTGAGGAAAATTTTCTAATTAAATTGCATTCACTGTTATTAGATTAGACTGAATAATGGGAAAAAAAGGTAAGAAGAAAAGAACAATTTAGTAAAGCAGTTTAATGCTATTCTAAAAATCTTTCTAGGTTTAAAACTTTTTTAATATGTTCTCTCATTCTAGAAGTTGCTTCTAACAGCCTGGGCTCCACAAGCAAAGGAAAACAGAAAATTGATGAAGCAAAATCCTGCTGTGACCCAGGTGATTCTGATTAAAATAAAAATTAGATTTTTCATTTGGAGTGTGTAGTTTTGTCTAACACTCCAGAGGACAGCAGGCTCAACTAGGACTCTGTTAACATAGATAATGGCCCAACTTCTTCACTTGTCCTCATTAGCAAAGGCTTTTCCACTGGGCACCGCTTTGAATGTTATCCAGATTCTGTCCCACTACACAAGCAGCTGTGAACTTCTGGTTTTCCTCATGAAGAGCAACTGAAATTGAAATTCTGCTTGCCTTGGGATATCAGTCAGCACCTGAGCGTCCACTCAGCATCTTTCTCAGGGAAATTACTCAACCCCTCCCCTATCCTGTTTCCGAAACAACCAAGTCACATCCCGATCTCAGATCACAGCTAATTGGACCAGGGATAGGAAACTAACCAAGATCGGCAGTGGCCAAAGCCATGCACTAATTTGAAAAGATGAACTCAACCAATCCCATTCTAGCTCTCTAGAGTATGCATTTAGAAAACCTAGACTGAGCTAATGGGGCACACAGGCAGGAAGGGTGTCTTGGGGTAGACTGGAGACCATGGTAAGCAAAGGCCCTTTAGCAAGTAAAGTTATGCAGGGACAGAGAAATTCATTGAGCCAAAATGAACAAAGAGGGGGCCCAGAGCCCCTGAACACCTGGCAGGGTCTGGTTATAGCTGCCCTAGCACCTGGTGCGCTGATGGACAGCACTCAAATTCTCCACTAACCCTTATTACCAGAGAACTGGGAGAGTCTCTGTTCTTTCCCATCAAGAGTATAACTAAAATGCTCATCCTGGATTACAGCTGCTAGCTTTTTGCATCAGAAGGCACAGAATCCACAGTCCTGTTTGCAATGTATAGGTCCTGGATATTTGAAAACAATGCAGGATGACTCTTTCTACTGTCATTTGCTCAACACTGATGGCCTGTAGTTGAAGTTCATGGGGATAAAGATAATCTCTTTCCAAAAAAAAAGACTATCTTTGCTCAGGTTACAAAGTTAGGCAGAAGAAATTTATGCAAAATTATCAACAAACACAAACCTTACACTTCACCTTTAGAAAGCCTTTTAAAACTTGCCTTCATGGAAAAATAAAATAAGATGAAAACAGAGAGGGAGGCAAACCATAAAAGATCCTTAATCATAGGAAACAGACTGAGGGCTGTTGGAGGGAAGCTGGATCGGAGGACCGGGTTGCTGGGTGACGGGCCTTAAGGAGGGCACCTGATGTAATGTGCACTGGGGGTTACATGCCATGGCTGAATCACTAAACGCTGCTCCTGAAACTAATAATACAGTATATGTGACCTATATTGAATATAAATTCACTTTTTTTTTTTTCAAAAATATCTGCTTTCAAAAATCACATGCCACTCCGTTATTTATATAAAGCCTCAAACATCCCATATGGAGGGATGCCTGGGTGGCTCAGTGGGTTAAGCCGCTGCCTCGGGTCATGATTCCAGGATCCTGGAATCGAGTCCCGCATCGGGCTCCTTGCTCAGCAGGGAGCCTGCTTCTCTCTCTGCCTGCTTGTGTGCTCCCTCTCTCCTTCTCTCTGACAAATAAATAAATAAATAAAATCTTCAAAACAAAACATCCCACATGGAGAAATAATTATTGAAAAAATTCTACTAGGAGAATAAAAAGGCGTTCATATTTACCAAGGTGACAAAAGAACTAACATCTGAAGAATACAATGATTTCCAGTGGAAATGCTATTCCCTCTGCTGAGCATAGAAAACAGCTCTCTGCCCCTCTTACTGGCTCCAAACCCTGCCGCATAGTTTTCCTTCTCCCCAAATAGCAGTTTCGAACTACCACCTGACCACATCTGTCTCAGTAGCCAGACAGATCCACAAACTCCCCTCCTCCTCCGCAGAAAGAAGCAGTCTCGGCCGGGATTCAGAGAGCAGCAGCCCTTCCGGTAGGTTATTTTCGTCGACTACTGAGTTCATCCACTGCACAACTAGCAAACACCTGAATTAGAGCAAAAGGGGAGGCTGCCAGGAGAGGCTGAAGAAAGATGCCGTAAGACACAGAACACAGAGGGTAGCCTTGCCGCCTAAACCAGATAATGACTGGCGTGAGGACTACTCCCCACCTGAGGATGCAGCCCGCCCCCTTTGCAGCAAGTGGGTCCTGCCTATGTTGGCACCTCCGATGGCCACCAGCGGCAAGAACCTTGACCAACCTTGGTCGCTTCCTCAGGCCTATGGTGGTGCTCAGCACCTGTGGCGAGTACTACAGTGTCTGCTTAATCAGCGGGCGCTATGGGAAGGAAGGTTTTCAAAGCACTGTAGATTGTACAACAGTCAGAGAACAGGGTGAGAAAAATAATACTATGTTATTGTTTTCTGCCTATTTTTGCCCTGGGCCGGTTTATTCTAGGGAACTGTGAATTGCAATAACTTCAGCCTCCCCTCTAAAATGTCTCCAGCCTCCATCCCTTTTGCTTCCTTCTCGACAGCCCTACTCAAGCCTTCTTCAGCTCTCAGCTGGACAGGGCAGTGGTGTCCTGACTCGTCTGACTGCCTCTAGCCTCTTCCATTTCTAACCCATTGAATGCACCTTCACCAGGTCACTCTCTGGACTAATCAACACCACTGTCATTCCAAGTTCCTATGTCGTGCAAACCACTCACCATCTCCCTGTTAACCCAGTCCCAGCCCACCTCTCCAGCCTCAAGGTCTGAACCACCAGCCTCCTTCCCTACATCGGTATCCTGTGTTTGGTCTCTGCCTCTTCCCTATCCGGGTCAGGTATGATCTTACCACTTCTTCCAGGTTCATCTCAAAGATCCCTTTCTCCATGCAGCCCTTTGGGATTGCCCAACATCACCTTGTTCTCGCCCACCTGAGTCCCCACAACCCATTGCTTACACCTCTCCCTTTTGACAAGTACTTAGGAAGCATCACCTCCTGCTAGACAAGGACATGACCTTGAAGAGCTTATAACTGGGAATGGAAATAGACACTTCAACAGATGACTTGCAGGACACCCTGGTAACTGATGTATCAGACCTGAAACATACTTTTGCTGAACACTTGATAATGCTCTCAGGTAAATGGCAAATTCAGTCTGGCCCCCCTTTAGGTATGTGTCTCCCACACCTCCTCCCTCCTGTCTACTGCAGTTGATTGGGAATGTGGCTTACCCAATGGCAGTAAGTCACACAGTTTAGGGCACACAGATTTTTCATTTCATTCAAACAAATATCAACTTGAATAGAAGGGACAGAAAGGCCCATTCACCTCCAATCCACATCCCTCTGTCATCGCACCTAGAGACCTAAGTCCGCCTTGCCCTCTGAGCAGGAGAACAGCAGAGCTTGACCAGGTAGCCCCAAGCCCCAAGCTCCTCCCTGTCTGGGTTTGGAAATCTTATTCTACAATGTCAAAATCTATATTGGAAACTACCTTTTCCTCAGGCCCCAATATCTTCACAGTCTTTGAAATAGGGACAAGGAGTGAAAAATAAAATGTAGGAAACAAGGAACAAAAATAATTACATTAGAGACAGGATGTTTAAATTGCACAGCTGGGCATTAAGTTAAATGGAAGATAATAGCATATAAAAACCAAGCGTGTGGATCACTAGGTCACCGTAAGTGTTAAATGTGTTTAAATGGATAGTCATAAGAGTACAATTTTTGCCATCACTTGGGCAATCATTTTCCTTATAACTAAATTTTGATTGATTACTGTACATCTACATTTCTCTCTATAACACCATTCTATCCTTTGCTTGTTTGCTTACTCTACACTGTAAAGCAAAGATCCACATGGATGCTTCCAGAGGACTTTTGGAAATCATATCCAGTCTTTTGAATACATAAACACATCTGCATTCTTCTGAGAACATTCTAGAAACTTCATCTGATTCTTTAAGAAACCTAAGCAAGATAGATTAAGAACTACTAAAGGGGGGGAACCTGGATGGCTCAGTGGGTTAAGCCTCTGCCTTCAGCTCAGGTCATGATCTTAGGGTCCTGGGATTGAGCCCCACATCAGGCTCTCTGCTCAGCAGGAAGTCGTCATCTTCTCTCTCTCTCTCTCTCTCAAATAAATAATTTTTTTAATCAGCATCTTTTACCATATTAGTAAAATTTTACAATTTGCACTTGTCTTCTACAATAAATTGGGATAGTCAGTTTCTCATTCTGGAACATTTCACTTGTAAAACTCCAAAGAGATCCCAATTTCCAAAACTGTAGGTCTATTCCATAATTTCCAGCTGCGATTTGAAGCAGCTCCTGGAGTTCAGAATGAGTAACACACAGACGTCGTGCCAAAGAGATCCAATTCTTTCTCTTTACGCCACAAATGCTTGGTCTTTCAGGAAACGAAAGATGTATTAAATGCGTTTTTGACTTATGACATTTTCAACTTAGGGTGGGTTTCTGAGACATAACCCCCTTGTGAGTAGAGGAAGGTCTGTACCAAGTAATCAAGGAAACAGCTGCTCTGTCCAGGTTGTGTTGGGCTGTGTCTCATATGGCTGTGTTCAACTCTGGTTTGTTTTTGTTTTTGTTTTTTTAACTGTTTTTGGTGCCTTTTGTGGGGTTTCTACACTCAGGAGACATGGGTAAGGGGCCACAAGAGATGTCCAGCTGCGAACAGCGCCTTGAGGTGGGCCACCTTCTAGAGTCGCCACAGCGGCCACAGTGAGTCTCTGTGTGCTACTTGTTGAGACTTTTAAAAGGTGTTTTGGCAGAATCCACGCTCCCAGATGGAGCCCCAAGGCAGGACCCAGCCCAAGCCAGCCGCGAGCTGCGGGCCACCGCTAACCCAACAAAAGCAGCCGATCCCTCAGAAGCGCTTACACAGAGGAAGCAGCCTGCCCTAAGAGTTTGTGTCCTATTTATTCAGGCAGAAAAAGGATATTCATTTCAACCAGCAAGGGAAATGTTAGGTTATATAACACTAGGGATGAAGAAAATGAGGCTGGGTTTCTTTCTTTCTTTCTTTCTTTTTCTTTTTCCTGGAGAAAAGTGTTGTGAAATAGTCTAAGAGTGACCTCCAGTTTCCAGAGTCACTCCTATCCCCCAGAAGCTTCTGGAAGCCCTGGTCTCTGAGGTTAGGGTTAGAGCAGGGGAAACCACATGAGAAATGGCAGGCAAGCGACCCTCCCCCATTGGGCTCTGGCCCCTCCCCACCATGAGAGTTCCCTGGGGGCCACCAGATTTGGCCACACACTCTTCATCCCTCATTTCAGAACGATGACATTCTGATTATCCTGAAGCACTTTACCCGCCTTCTCAGCAACCTGAGAATCATTTTTATGTAGTGTGCTGCGTAGAGCCATTTGAAGTATAACTAAGAGTTATTAAAATGGATGCTCAAGCAGGACCAGGTTGACCAATATAGCAAAATCCCAGGAGATGAGCAGCCGGTGAGGGCAAGGGCTATTTGTCTAAGGGAGAAGTAAGAACGTGAGCACAGTGAGGTCTTAGCCAGGGGATGGGTGCAAGAGAAGTGGGGGCAGAGAGAGCATGAGTGCTGGGAGGGAAGGCTCCCACCCAACACCCCAACTGGCTGACTAAGCAGGAACAAGGAAGTGACCAGCAACCGGCTCCGGCAGTTGGCAGAGATCCAGGTGGGCAGGACAAGCGAGGAGGTCGCATAATGGGACTATGGAGCCTCAGGTTCTCCGAGGAATGGAAAGTCCTCCCTCCAGGAGACGAGGGTATAAGGCCAAGACTGGGTCACAGACGAGCAAGGCAAACTCAGTCACCCAGACAGGATTCTAGAGATTATCTAGGACACCAGTTCATTTTGTTCTTTAATCCAGGAATGATTTACTGAGTACCAGCAATGGGCCCAGGTATTGTCGGGGTTAGGAACAGAGCAGTAAACAAAAGAGACAAAAATTCCTGACCCCATGAAGTTTATACTCTGGTGGAAAAAGTGGGAAAGAGGAATAAAGGATAAGCAATAAATAAAATATAGAGAGAAGGTCAAAGGGTAACAAGTACTGGGGTGAAGTAAAGCAGGGAATGGGGACAAGGGCAAGACTGGAACCTTGAATCAGGACGATCAGACGAGGTGACCCGAGAAGATGACATTGAGCCAACACCTGAAGACAGTGAGGAGACAAGCAGCCATCTGGAGGAAGAACATTCTGGAAATCCAGCAGCCCCAAATACAGCATCAGGGCAAAGGCAGGAGTGTCCCGGGCACATGTGGGTACAGGGAAAGTGCGGGTGGCTGAGCGGATGTCTTGGGGGACAAGAAGGAGAAGAGGAAGAAAGGGACAGGCATTCCAAGTTGTGTAGGACCTCGTAGGCCATCCAAAGGGGGGTGTACTTTTACTCCGAGTACAGTGGAAAACTACTGGGGGTTTTTCAGCAGGATGGACATAACTTGACTTATGCTCTAGAAGTCTCGCTACCCCCGATTAGTATAGACTGGAAGGTGTGTGGGAAGGCAAGGATCCATGAGGGAGCCACCTCCCCAATCCAGGTGAGAACCAACGGTGCTTGAGCCAGGAGTTCCGTTTACAGTGTGTTTGAAAGGTAAAGCCAGCATATTTGCTGGTATAGCTGACGCTCCAGGAGTGAGAGAAAAGATGGAGGCCAGCAAGACTCTCTGGCTTTTGGCCTCCAGATCCCTGGGTATGGAGCTATCGTTTGCGTAAGGTAGGAAGACCACAGCTGGTGCACGTCCAGGGGAAGAGAGGGGGCCAGAGATGGTTTTTAGACATGCTAAATTTGAGATGTCAATCTAGAGATCCCGATGGATATGGCAAGTGGGCAACTGAAAGTCAATAGAAAGAGTCTGGATGGAAATAAAAATTGGGGGGGTCATCGTTCTATAGACAGCATTTAAAACTTTGGTGACTCCGACTTCAGTCTACTGCCATGGAACACCAGCAGCACCTTCCTTCTGCTCAGCATCCTAGGACCCCCGCCCTCCCTATTCTCAGGTTGCCTTTTGTCCCTATAATCTGGCTTCACCCAGGTTTGTTTTCCCTGCTCCCGGCTCTTACCTCCTTCGACCCCAAACACATTGACCATTTCTGAGTCCCATTCTCTTAGAGCACTCTTCTTTGGATGTAACTGAGTAACAGATATAAATTAAATTAATGGGTATAATTTAGAGGTCTGTAAATTGCCCTTTCCAAGCTGATGTGAATACTTTTGAATGAGGGACATTTAGACCATGTCAAAGGAAGGAAGGAGATCATGTATAGGACACGCGGCTCCTTTTGAATTGCCTGGGGGAAGACAGCTGGCTCCGAGGCTGAGAACATTGCCTTTAAGATACAAAGTAGACCCGTAATCCACATTCAAAAAACACTCTTTCCCCATTTGGATCGGGCCCTTTGAAAAAAGCATATATTTCCATTACAATTTAAGTAAAGGCAACCAATATTATTTCATACCATTTCATTCAGCATTTTCACAGTACCATAAATGCTCCAAAGGTCCAACTGTAGAAATGCTTATTTTTTTTTTGGAAGTCAGGAAGAGCCAGACAGCATGGAAGCAAGTGCTAAAAGAGCAGGCCTGTTTGAAGCTGGATAAAATCCACAAGTGTGTGTTGGCCCAGACAGGTATCTGGTACGAGGCTAAGACCTCCGGCCTGGTGACACTTCTAAGAAGTGTTTTTCTGGGGTGCCTGAGTGACTCATTCATTAGGCATCTGCCTTCAGCTTGGGTCATAATCCTGAGGTTGTGGGATCGAGTCCCACATCGGGCTCCCTGCTCAGTGGGAAACCCGCTTCTCCCTGTCCCACTCCCCCTGCTTGTATTCCCTCTCTGGCAGTCTCTCTCTGTAAAATAAAAAATAAAATCTGTTAAAAAAAAAAAAAAAAGAAGAAGAAGAAGTGTTTTTCTGTTTGTTGTCAGTAGGTCTCAATCCTGGCTGTCACCTGAGGGGTCTTTACATATGACTGTGCCTAAACCACACCCCCCAGACATTCTGATTTTGGTGGAGAGATGCGAGCATCAATTAAAAAAAAAAAAATCTCCAGGAGTTTCTAATGTGCCATGAGAAGTGAGAACACCCGAGCTGGACTGACCTGTTCTCTCCATTCCCATAAATCTGTCCCCTTCAAGCCCATTCATGTACCTCACACACACAGAATCCAACCAGACCATGACATAGCTGGTTCCTCATATCGCCATTTCTACATGCTTACTCTTGTTTCTTTTGTTACATTTGCTTTAACATTTTTCATTAATTTTTTTTAAACAGGCTTAACATGGTTTAGAACACCACTTACGACAATGTGTCAATGTTTATTTTTGGGAAAAAAAATAATAACTCCCAAGAAACAGTTGTAGTATCTGAGAAAAGAAAGCCAAAACAATATAATACTGCAAATTTACACCAAGACCCCTCCCTTTGGAAACTCTGCTGCAGAAATCACCATGTGTACCCCATTCCCAGAGTGATTCTATTATTGACAATATGGGCAAAGATATAAACAACAACAACAATAAGAAAAAAACCAAAAGGAAAAAAAAAAAAAACCCATACACACACAAAACCATGCTCATTTCAAGCCACCATGAAACACAGGCCAAAAGAAAGATAAAATCAATCAACTTTTGCCAAGTGGAAAAGAACCAAACCAGCAGGGACTGAAGTTCCATATTCAGCTTTTAAAAGAGTATCTTGAACAATAGAGAACAAATACAGGGTAATAATTCAAAAGATTTACAAACAATGCAACAGAACAATGTAAAAATGAGTCAATACTCTTGGGCATGTGTTTACTCTAGAAAGAAAAACTGGCCACCCTGAACTTCATTAATAAACTGTCTGTGTTTGCTCAGTAACCCTCACTCACAGAACCTGGGGCTGTCGGAAGCAGTCTCCATTCTTACCCTTGAGAACCTGTTGAAACCTTGTCAGCGCTTTGGTTTCCACATTATAAAGAGGGAAATAAAGACAGGGAAGGGTTTACTACTCTGATGCACAAAGTAGCAGCTGAGCTGCCTTGGACACAGCTACCAATAAGCATCAACCTCTGTTGGTGTCTCACTAACCAAAACATTCCCATCCATTTGGCTATCGTTTTACGTCTACAGCCTAACCCAAATGTCCCTGCCTTTGCAAGAACAATCTTATATTCTCCCCCTGTCTTTCTCCATGCTCTGTTCCATTTCCAAATTGCCTTCCTTGATTCAAACCCTGTTATAATGATCTCTAAAGGGCTATAGAAAAGGCTTTTTAACTGCTAGGATGTGTGTGACTATCTGTGTCTTGAGATAAGCAGCCATCTGTTAGGACTTGGTAATGTTCTTTACTGGATAACAGTTTCTCTGGTGAGGCAGTTTACTCGCATGGTAAAAGGTAGATGGAGAGAGTACAGCTAAGAGATCACCGGAATGGCTTCCCATGAGGCCTGCTAACTGCAGTGTGTGAGGGTGCCAAGTCAGGGGAGGGAATGGTGCCCATGTGTTGGCTCTGTTAATTAACACCACTTGAAAATAATTATGACAAGACCACACAGGGAGAGCTTCGTGTTTCAAGTGGAGTAGACCATTAAGTAAACAACATTTCCTGGATGGTTGTGAAAAATATTCTAAAAGATGGAGGGGAGGCTGCTGAGGGCTTTAGCTCTTTAAAGGAACCAGAAGGAAGAGTCCAAGCCAAACTTCACCACCGCACCATGATTACTACCAAATTGTCCCATGATTTCTCAACTCATTTCCATAATCAAACAAGAACTTTAATTACAGTCTCAGCTCAAGAGAGATATGGGGCTGACACTTCCCATATCTCTATGCAGTAGGAACCATTGCCCTTGGAAGACCAAGCAGGACCAAATAGGAACCTGGCCACTGTGGTAGGAAGGCACTGGAAGAAATGCTAGGGATGCAGGCTGTCTTCCTCCTGGTACCTCCTGTCCACCCAGCCACAATGGCCTTCCTGTTTCTCCTGCTCACTTTGCTTTTGCTATGGAGCTCTTGGACTTCTGAAGTCCTACTTCAATGCTTGCTTCCCTTGCATTCTGATCTTTGTGATATTTCTAACACTCTTGCTTTCTTCCCCTTTGACTCTACTGTCTCATTCATTGCCACCTCCTCCTGTGTCCTAGGATCCTAGCAGATGCACCACCCTTGCCTTTGGTGGACCTCAGCCAGCTTTCTGCCGCCCCCACAGCGCCATCTACAGATGGTAATTGGACAAACGGGCCCTTAAATCCAATGCAGCTTCACCTAATTTCTGGCAACAACTTGAATTTTGCTTATTTGTTTCAATGTAGCCTGACTGAATGTATGGATTCCAAAAAATTCTTCAGTTTTAAGAGCCAAGTTATGTCTGTGTGTCATGAGTTATGCTAGCGGGCAAATGAGCTGCTTTAGGGAATGCATTTCAAGGGAAGTGCAGACCAGTGGTGGCGTGGTAAGTGTTCTGAAAAGGCCAACCTAAATTGATGGCTTTTTAAAAAGTCACTAGGGCACACTATATAAATGTAAAGTTATTCCAAAAAGCTACCCATTTATGTAACATTATTTTTTTTAACTTTTCTTCGATTTCAAATTGCCTATACTAGGAATAAAGGAGGTAGAAGAAGAACCAAGAGGAGGAGGAAGAGGAAACACTTGGTTTTTGAAACAATTCAGAAACTGGTTAGACTAGATTCCAGCACCTGAAGCCATGGAATTAACCATCTAGCCATTCATGCTCAGAGAACGAGTGAGACATAAATACGTGCCCGACATGTTCACTGCCACGTTGCCAGCACCTGGCTGGGATCAGGTGCACGGCACCTTCCGCAAGCATTTGCTGAACAGATGAATGTATGCACATGTAACTAATAGCACTTCGCAAACCATATCTTCATTCAGTGCACTATAAATATTTGTTATTTTATATGGCCTGGAAGTTACAACACTTGCTTGTCATTTGCACAAATACTCAAGAGTGCCTGCACATCCCCTCTCCTCCATGGCCTTGGTTATTCCCACCTTTCTTACTCCACATTACCGATCAAAAATGGGCCCCGAGTGGGGAAAATATTTATTTTCATGAATCACCAAAGCACTTCCATGTTCTGGCTCAGAAAACAGTGACCTCAAATCACATCTCTACATTGAAGGTATGTAGTGGTACTAGGGCCTCTGAATGGTCTGGGGTAGAATGGAATTGCAACTTAGGTCCTATAGAAAATTACACATTATCTTCTGTAAGAGAAAAATCTTTTGATAAACATATATTTTTATCCCCAGGGGTACAGGTCTGTGAATCACCAGGTTTATACACTTCACAGCACTCACCAAAGCACATACCCTCCCCAATGTCCATAATCCCACCCCCTTCTCCCAAACCCCCTCCCCCCAGCAACCCTCAGTTTGTTTTGTGAGATTAAGAATCACTAAGTCTTTTATTTTCTATGTCAAATACAAATATCTTTGTATTTGACATAGAAAATAAAAGACAATAATAAAATAAAAGACATAGAAAATAAAAGACAATAATAAAATAAAATACAAATATCTTTGTATTTGACATAGAAAATAAAAGACTTAGATTCAAAAAAAAAAAAAGAGAGAAAAATCTTTTGATTGTAACTCATGTCCAATTTAAGCATATTGGGAATAGACAGTTTTTTAAGAATGGAAAAGAGTGACATGGAATTTTTTAAAAGATTTTATCCATTCATTTGACAGACAGAGATCACAAGTAGGCAGAGGCAGGTAGAGAGAGAGAGAGAGGAGGAAGCAGGCTCCCTGCTGAGCAGAGAACCCTATTCGGGGCTTGATCCCAGGACCCTGAGATCATGACCTGAGCCAAAGGCAGAGGCTTTAACCCACTGAGCCACCCAGGCACCCGTGACATGGAATTTTTTATCGATTATCTTAATAAACTCAAGACTGAAATGTACAGTCTTAGATAAATCCAAAGGCCCACTACTACAAGAAAGAAGTAGAGGGGCCTATCAGCTGTGTAAAAGAGTAACATTAATACCACGGCATTTTAATTAGTTATTTTAAAAACTGGCCAAACAAGATAAAGAGGGATATTATGAATATAAAGGTACACGTTTATATAAACGTGATAAAACAGCCAATACACTGGAGGACCCAAATAACACAGCAGCTATATACACAAAGAAAAGCTATTTAGAAGTAAAGAACTTGACTGATTAAAAGGTAATTACAGTGGGAAATGTCAATACCTCTCTTTCAGAAATGAATCAATATTACACTCCAGCATCTACATTTGATAGCCATATAGGGCTCCTGACATTTTTCAGCTAGAGAATTTCTGTTCATTTACCAATCAACCATTTATAAAGTTTTGATTATGAACTTGGGTACAAAGGTTATGTTTAAAACGTTTTCAAAATAAATATAGAAGTTTACATGACAAAAAAACCTGATAAAAATCCAACACAATCTGGGGTGCCTGGGTGGCTCAGTGGCTTAAGCCTCTGCCTTCGACTCAGGTCATGATCTCAGGGTCCTGGGATGGAGCCCCGCATTGGGCTCTCTGCTCAGCGGGGAGCCTGCTTCCCCTCTCTCTCTGCCTGCCTCTCTGCCTACTTGTGATCTCTCTCCTCTGTCAAATAAATAAATAAAATGAATCTTTTTAAAAAATCCAACACAATCTGAATAAAAAGAAATAAATGATCTGGGGCGCCTGGGTGGCTCAGTGGGTTAAAGCCTCTGCCTTCGGCTCGGGTCATGATCTCAGGGTCCTGGGATCGAGCCCCGCATCAGGCTCTCCGCTCAGTGGGGAGCCTGCTTCCCTCTCTCTGCCTGCCTCTCTGCCTACTTGTGATTTCTGTCAAATAAATAAATAAAATCTTTAAAAAAAAATGAAATAAACAATCTTTACCTGAAAATTAGAGGATATTTACCTAATTAAACTTTAAATTTGAAGAAATCAAAGGTGATATTCAAACTGTCATGAAGGCAATGGCAAAGATGCTTCAGACCAAAGCCTACAGGTCACAAAAGAAACAGACTCAACTGAAGTTTTATAGATATAGATATCAATATATAGATATATCTCAGATATATGACACATACAATGATATCTATATATCTATATAAATTATATCAATATAGATAATTATATAAAATCCATATTACATATGAAATATATAATAATACATAATATAAAGTAAGATATAACATCATATATCTTCTGAGGGACCTCTGGGTGGCTCAGTCAGTTAAGCATCTGCCTTTGGCTTAGGTCCTCATCTTAGGGTCCTGGGATGGAGACCCGCATTAGGCTCCCTGCTTCACAGGGAAACAGCTTTCCCTTCTCCCTCTGCCTGCCCCTCCCACTGCTTATGTGCCTGCTTGCGCGCGCACGCTCTCTCTCTCAAATAAAGAATCTTTAAAAAAAAAAGTCTTGTGATATCTATTCTGAGCCCAGAGGCTCAACCTCACTCCCTCCTTTCTTTCTTTTTTTAAGATTTTATTTATTCATTTGAGACAAAGAGCACGAGCAGGGGGAGGGGCAGAGAAAGAGGGAGAAGCAGACACCCCGCTGAGCAGAGTCCTGGGATCATGACCTGAGCTGAAGGCAGATGCTTAACCCACTGAGCCACCCAGACACCCCTCACCTCACTCCTTTCTACATATTATTTTACTTCATGATTTCCAGGAAAAGAAAAGTCTTATGGCTCCATCTCCTCAATGTCCTTCCTCTCCACTTAAGAATCTATCCTCTTGGGGCACCTGGGTGGCTCGGTGGGTTAAAGCCTCTGACTTTGGCTCAGGTCATGATCCCAGGGTCCTCGGATCGAGCCCCACATTGGGCTCTCTGCTCAGCAGGGAGCCTGCTCCCCCCACCCCGCCTGCCTCTCTGCCTGCTGTGATCTCTGTCAAATAAACAAATAAAATCTTTTTTTTTTAAGATTTTATTTATTTATTTGACAGACAGAGATTACAAGTAAGCAGAGAGAGAGGAAGAAGCAGGCTCCCTGCTAAGCAGAGAGCCCGATGTGGGGCTTGATCCCAGGACGCTGGGATCATGACCTGAGCCGAAGGCAGAGGCTTTAACCCACTGAGCCACCCAGGCGCCCAACAAATAAAATCTTAAAAAAAAAAAAAAAGACTCTATCCTCTTTGCCCAGACTTGCTTCCCATTTTTCTCCCACATTCATTCCTTCTCTCCCACCTTGTGTGTAGAAGGAAACCATGATTTCCAAAGGGATGAGGTTCCTGCCTCCCTGAAGCTTGTATCTGGTGCAGAGAGGCAGACGAGGACCCCATAAATAAATAAACAAGACAGCACTGAGTGGTGATAAATCAGTGCAGACCTAGAACGTGACTAATGGGATAGGCAGTGCACCGCTGCTTTGGATCGGGTGCTGAGGGAAGGTCTTTACAGATTTAAAGAGAGCTAACAATAACAGCTAGCCAGCCAAGTAAGGGAAAATAGGTACAAAGGGGTCTGGTTGGTGGGAGGAGCAGAAAAAAGGGAAGTTTCTTTCTTTTAATTAGTAGGAGATCTTTCAAGCATGTTTAAAGTTGAGGGAAGTTCTCATGGAAGAGGGAAGAAATGGGAGGTAGAGAAGAGGGTTTGTTGGAAGTAAATTCAGACCCAGGCCAAAGGCTATAGAATAAGTCCTTGGGGGTAAACCTAGTCCCAGAGGAAGGATGAATGGTACAAAGGGAACAGAGATGAACTAGGTAGGGCACAGACCCAGCTGAAAACAGTCTCTGCGGGGCTGAGAAAAGGCACACAGCCAACCCCTTTATCCACATGGATATGTTCCAAGAACCCCAGGAGATGCCAGAAACCGCAAATATTACCAAATCCTAAATGTACTGTCCTGTACATACATTCCTACAATAGAGTTTAATTTATAGCGTGAGAGATAACAACAGTAATCTAATAGTAAAAGAGAACAATTATAATGATACGCTGTAATCAAAGTTCTGTGAAGGTGGTCCCTTTCTCACCATATCTTTTTGGACTGCACTCACCCTCCTTCTTGCCATGGTATGAGATGATAAAACGCCTACGTGAGGAGATGAAATGAGGGAATGACGTGGGCATTGTGATGCGGCGTTAGGCTGCTCTGTCAGAAGGCGGGTCGTGTGTTTCCGGAGTAGACCTTGACCTGGGTGACTGAGCAGACCTTGACCTGGGTGACTGACACCGGAAAGTGAAACCACCCCCCGAGGGAGAACTCCTGTTGGGAGAATGGGAGGAGTTATAGCTGGAAAGCTGATAGGAGCCCGTTCCTCTGATGTCTCGAAGGCCCAGGTGAAGAGCCTAGATTTCATTCCCAAGGCAAAGCGAGGCCATTCATCCTTCCTCTGGGACTAGGTTTACCCCCAAGGACTTATTCTATAGCCTTTGGCCTGGGTCTGAATTTACTTCCAACAAACCCTCTTCTCTACCTCCCATTTCTTCCCTCTTCCATGAGAACTTCCCTCAACTTTAAACATGCTTGAAAGATCTCCTACTAATTAAAAGAAAGAAACTTCCCTTTTTTCTGCTCCTCCCACCAACCAGACCCCTTTGTACCTATTTTCACTGAACTTTTTTTTTTAATTAACATATACTGTATAATTTGCTTCAGGGGTACAGCTCTGTGATTCATCAATCTTACACAATTCACCACACTTAACTTTTTAAAAAGCATCCTCATGAGAACAAACACAGATAGCACAGAGCGTTGTGTTTATTAACTCATTTAATCCTTACAACAACCCTACCAGGTGGTTACTATTATTAGCTCCACCTTACAGATAAAGAAACTGAGTACCAAGTAGTCGATGACTTGCCCAAGTTCCCGAAGTTAGCCAATGGTAACCCACGATTCCAACTCAAATGTCCTAGTGTCAAAGTCTTCACTTTTAGTCCAGACGGGTGGCCAGGGGCTTGCTGAGAGCCCTTTCCCTCTTTGGAATGATAGTTTTGTCTCAAGTTCCTCAAATTTCTCAAGAGGGTCATATCCTTTTCTCCTCTATCTTCCTCAAGTCTTCTGTAGATTTCATATCATTGAATACCTTCTCCACTACTCCAATGGTTCCTCTGCAGCCCATGTTTAAGAGTTCTCCTTCACCCATGCCAGCATGGCCCCATTTCCAGAATAGCTTCAGCGCGGATCCCGATCCAAGCTCCCAGCTGCCACACCACCACTGTGGATCCTTCTGAAGCCCGGCTGCAACAAACACCCTGCTCAGATACCTGCTCTGACCCCACACTTCCTAGAGATCAAAGCCCAAGTACTTTTAGGTCACAACCTGCCTTTCCAAAAGAATTTGCCACAGGTCAGCTTCACATATCCGCTAGAGATGAATGAACTCCCACCATGCCCAGAAATGTCAAGTGCTTTTCCACTTGCCTTGCTTCTCTCTCTACTTGGAATATCACCTCTAATCTCTAACTGCCCAAACCCTGCCATTCTTAAAGGCCGAGCTCAAATATCACTTCTTTTATGATGCGGCAGGAGGTAATGTTTCTTTCCTATCCTCATGTCCACAATAGAGTCTGGAAATTTTCCTTCTGCTTCAATTTTTTGAAACAGCTTCAAGAGAATAGGTGTTATTTCTTCTTTGAAAGTTTGGTAGAATTCCCCAGGGAATCCGTCAGGTCCTGGGCTCTTGTTTTTTGGGAGGTTTTTGATTACCGCTTCAATCTCGTTACTAGATATCAATCTATTCAGCTTGTCAGTTTCTTCCTGGTTCAATTTTGGGAGTTTATAGTTTTCCAGGAATGCATCCATTTCATCTAGGTTGCTTAGCTTATTGGCATATGACTGTTGGTAATAATTTCTGATGATTATTTCTACTTCCTTGGTGTTCGTTGTGATCTCTCCCTTTTCATTCATAATTTTATGAATTGGGCTTTCTCTCTTTTCTTTTGGATTAGTGTGGCCAATGGTTTATCGATCTGTTTCTCTCAAAAAACCAACTTCTAGTTTCATTGATACGTTCTACTCTATCTCTGGTTTCTACCTCATTGATCTCAGCTTTAATCTTGATTATTTCCCTTCTTATGTGTGGAGTTGGTTTGATTTGTTGTTGATTCTGCAGTACTTTAAGGTGTAGAGACAGCTGGTGTGTTCTGGATTTTTCCACAATAGACGTATGGGCAACTCAGTCTTTCCATAGACATCACTCCTTGTTCTCCTCCTCTCCCTGATAATAAGGACTGGTCCTAGCCTCTATTTTGTACCACTACCCTCTACCCTGGCCCAATCCAAGGTCCTGTATAAACAGTCTACCAGGCAGTCACAGTTTGTATTACAAGATCTTCAGTGTCCCTACAGACGACACCCCTGTCTTCTTGGGGACCACGTAGGTACAAAGTCATAGAAGACCGGTGCTAGGCTGGAGTGTTGATTTATCAACCTGACCATCACCTTCATAGTGCAGATGAGGACCGTGCAGTCCAGAAACCTGAAATGACTTGCCCCAAATGCTAGGCTTTCAACAAATATTTAGTTATGTAATATGGACAGCAATGCCTTTGCTAGGTGCTAGGGTCATCATGATGAAAAAGACAGACCCTTCATGAAGTTGCTCTCTAATGGGAAAGAAAGCTAACAAAAAGCAAACTTACTAAAATGTCAACAAGTGTTCTGGTATGCACAGTATAGATTTCCACGAGAACACACAGGCTCCCTGCAGAAGAAAAACAGATGGAAGTAGAGGGTGAGCAGAGATGGGTCATCAAAAAAGGGGGAGAAATGTTAGCTAGCTAGTGAGATCTGGGCCAGGTAGCAACTCTGTGGACTTTTGTCTTTTGCATTCTGTTTTTGACTATAGTTCTTTCCCACTCTTTAATTCTCATCGTCTAGCTCTGAGTTCCATGATGCTTCAACTACTCTCCCATCTTTCCACTGCCTCCCTCCCTTCCTCCTTGCCTGCCTCTCCCTCAACCCCTTCCACCCAGCCTCCATGTAGTCTCCGGAGCAGGTCGCAATCCCTACACAAAGAATTAAAGATATTTTGCTGATTGGAGGTATTCTGAGAGTGATAACAGAGCCTTCCTCTTCTAGCCCGTGCAGTGATCCCTCCACAAACACCCACAGCCAACCACGTGTCTCCTGGGGGAAGTCAAGATCTCATCAGAGTGGATAGGAATCGGCCAAGTAAAGGTCAAGTGGTAATGCTTCTGGCCACAGAAGTAGATGTGTGAAGACCAGGAGCCCCGGCATTTTCAAGGAACTCAGAGATCATTGAGCTAGATCAAGTTGAAGACTACGGTAGGGTTGGCAAGGTCAGTAGAGGTCGGATGGAGAAGACAAGCACCCCAGGGGCTGTGGTTGCCTCTGTCATATTCCTCCACTGGGAACCTGATGATTGCTTCCATAGGACATTAGGAACATGCAGTTTTCTCTACAGAAAGAGTTGACATTATTAACCAAAAATGCTCTTTAAAAGTACTTTTCAATATAATAACAGCAAAGGAAGTGTGTGTGTCTCCCTCCCTACCAGCTTTGTGATTTTTTTTTTCCTCACTTCTGAACCAAAGGGCCGGTATTTGGGATCCTCTGGGCCTGGAACTTTTTTCTTTTCTTTTTTTTAAAATATCTCCACACCTAAGATTTAATTTTTTTCGATGTAGCTTTTCTTCCTCTCTATAGCTTGAAATCAATTTCAAAATGCCAGTTACTTAGGGCTGATACATTTCACCAATTTTCTATGAAAAGCCCAAAAGAGACACTGAAATTAGCCAATTTCTTCTGATCATGATAGTTGTGCTAATGGAATTCTTTTTCAATAATTTCTTAGTTTTTCAATGCAATTCTTTAGGCCCCAACGAAGTAAAATATAATTTTTAAGTGATACAAGAAAATACAGAAGGAAATAACTGTCCAAGAGATTTAGAGGAATTGAAATAAAATAACTGAAATGATTTGAGAAGTAGAATGGTACAAAATTCTTGTCTCTGTCTCTTTGGAGTAATAATTTGAGATAATGTGTCTATATCCCTAAAAGAGAATATGGATTAGAATGAAATCACTTCTTAATATGCCATTTGGCTTTCGGAAATGTGATAAAACATTTCATGTTAGTAGTCTGAAGTGATTTGGAAATCATTTATTTTTGAGGTATTTGAAACCTTTTAAGTCTTGCCACTGGAAAAGGGAGGGAAGATATGTTTTTAAGAAAAAAAAAAAAAGAAAAAGAAGAGGAAGGCATTTTAAAAGCTTCAGGGAATGGTGTTAAGAACAGAGACGGGGGGGGGGGGGGGGGCGGGGGGGGGGGCACCTGGGTGGCTCAATGGGTTAAGCCTCTGCCTTTGGCTCAGGTCATGATCTCCGAGTCCTGGGATCGAGCCCCGAATCAGACTCTCTGCTCAGCGGGGAGCCTGCTTCCCCCGCCTGCTATTTGTGATCTCGATCTCTCTCTGTCAAATAAATAAATAAAACCTTTTTTTAAAAAAAAGAGAGAACAGAGCTGGCCTGGTGGGATGACAATGGGGCCAGCCATCCCTGTCCCTGTTGTCACCCCTTCCACAGGCCCCTCACCTCCAATTAGGGCTCCGATAAAAAGAGGAAACACTAGTTCAATATTTATCAAAAATCAAAGTTCACCCCAAATATAAAATAAACTGTCGACATGTAGTCCCACTACTCTCCAGGTGGGATAAGAGAGGAGCGAGAGGAGGTAAGAGAAGCCTTAAGTAAAGGGTTGAGCAGGGGGGAGCCGGCCCCGCAGACAGCAAATAAACCTCCCGGTCCAGCAATGCAGAGCTGCACCTGCGCAGATCCCTAGGGCTCCCAGCTCTGGAATCCTGTGCTTCCCAGGTAAAAGCTCAGGATTCTCGAACTGCATTGTCTCTTTAAAACAAAATTTCTCTAAAGCCAGTTTAATGATGACACCAGAAGTGATTTATATGTCATAAAAGACACTTCTAAAAAACAAACCACTTAAAAAAATCAGTGGACAGGGGCGCCTGGGTGGCTCAGTGGGTTAAGCCTCTGCCTTCGGCCCAGGTCATGATCCCAGGGTCCTGGGATCGAGCCCCACATCGGGCTCTCTCCTTGGCGGGGAGCCTGCTTCTCCCTCTCTCTCTCTCTCTCTCTGCCTGCCTCTCTGCCTACTTGTGACCTCTCTGTCTCTCTCTGTCAAATAAACAAATAAAATCTTTAAAAAAAAAAAAAATCAGTGGACTGGAAGACGCTTGTGTTCAAGTCCAATTCTCTGTTACCCTGCTATGTCTTTGACTACCCCGCCCCGCCCCCCCCCTTGTTTTCTTGTTTAATAGAGGGAGCTTCCAGCCAGGAAAATGAGATCATGAAAGCAACTGTGCAGGACACAGCTGTGAGCAGGGAAGAGCATTATTTCTGCTAATTCTAAACTACTCTCCCCCAACACACACATACAAATGGAATTTGGGGTGTTCACAAAACTTCATTTGATTTTTATCACTGCTATTTCTGTTCATAGTAATAATAATAATGTTACAAAAAATATTTTAGGGACTCCAAGGTTTTTGGCAATTAGATTTGGCTTTTTGTTGTTTTGTTTTGTTTTGTTTTCACTAATTTTACAATTGAAGGCAGTAATTTGGAAAATGCTTATTACTTTGCAAACCCAAACTCTTCATAACAATAAAAAAATTATGAGCATTATCTCTTTTCTTTTCCTGAGGCTATTTTAAAGACACTTCATAGTCATCCTTTCTCTTCTCAATTAATTTAGAAATGAGAAAGTTCTGTGAGAGGAGTTTAAAAGAAAGCGTTGAAGGCAGAAGAAAACCAGACACATCACATTCATCATCACTGATGCTCAGAACAACACTGATTGGTCTCTAATGTTAAAAAGGAAAATAAAAATTTGCATACAGCATAGAGAAATTCAACGTATTGTTTTCCAAACTTTAAGACAATGGGGCAATTTGGGTCAGGAAAAATGATTTTACTGTTTTTGTCAGGCAGGTGCTGTGTGTATGAACTTGTTTGGATGTTCAGGCATTGACCTTTATCAGATGGACTGGAGAGCAAGGATCTGGGCAGGTCATGCTGTCAAAGATAAATCTGTATTTGCCTGGTATTTTTCTGCCTAAAGAAAAATTACCTTCTCATGTTATCTAAAGCTTTGTCCTTATAACCTGCTACATTTGAAATAGTTCCCTCTTGGTGATAGTTTTCCAATAAGCTACTAGGTTTAATAGATCAATAAGAAACCATGATAAGATCAGTATTACTTGATTTCTCTAAATTAATCTACTTGAAAATATGGTAACGTGTCCTTGTTTATTTGCTCGTACAGAAGGTTGACCTTCTCCCAGTAATCCAGAAAAGCAGTGTTCACTTCGTCTGGTGGTAATATGAGTTTCCGGCCTGGCCTACAATCTAAAATAAATATGATTTTCTCCACAGAATCTGTATTTCCTCAGCTCCAAATCACCATTTTAATCCCTTCCTTAATCTTCTTTCAAATTATGCTTACCTTTACTCACCTAGCAAGAGTGTGATACAACCGGGATGGCATCAAAAAATCTAAACCAGAGGGCGGTGAGGAAACAACGGAAACACAACCAGGATCCTTCAGAGAAAGGACAGCCCTGAAGAACGGTGTCTGGGGCAGAGAGTAACAACTCAGCCACCACAAAGGGAAGCCTACGCCCAACAACAGGGCTTGGATGAAAACTTACATGCTCCAAGTTCTCTTTTAATCCATTTCACTCTTAGGTTACCTGTTATTTCAGAGTCTTATTTCTTCACAATCTGGAGGAACTGGTGATTTGTTTCAGACCAGAGTCATGAAGCACACACAATCCAAACTTCCGTTATGTGTTGTTCTCCTGTCATCTGTTCTTCTTCCCTAATTGTTTCATGTGTGAGGCTTCTTGTTCCCACAAAACTGTCATGTCCTTGAATATAAGACTGCGCTGTTTCAGGCCGCTGTTAGCACATCACACAGGTCTAGGGACACAGAGAAAGCTCTAACAGGAAATGAATGGAATTGAACAAAGAAGTAGAACAAACACGATTTTCCCGGCCGCAATTAATAACCCAAAGAAACTGCATGAATGTTTCAGTCATGATGGGCAGTTAATGTGAAAGTATTGGAAACTAAAGGCACCAACCCTTTGGAGGGATCAGAGTCTGCATGTGTACTAGCCTCGCTCTTACCAAATGTCCTGAGCCAAGGGCTGACACAGATGATTGCCCAAACTCTCAGTCACAGCAGAAGAAAAGGTCTTGAAATGAAAGTGATGAGCGGATAAATATAAATGGGATTTTGCAATACCCAATCCATGTAACAATCCACAGGCCCTCAATTAATCAATTAATTTCTAAACCAACTCCTTCCTGTAGTAGAGACACACGTTTCACCCCATGCCTCCCAGACACTGTATAAAACGCTTTTTGTTGCAATGTCATTGAATAATCCCAAAAAGGAAACCAAAGCTCCAACACGTGAGAAAACGTGTCCAAGAGCATACGGTCAAGTCCCCTTACCAGTAGAGTAGCCCAATCCCTGTGTTTAATGAGTGAGAATCACGAGGCTCAGGTAGTTGAAGCGACTTGGCTAGTGGCCGTGAACTGGAGACTGAAGCATTCCGAACCCGAGGGTTTCCTGACTCACACTTGAGGCACGCTTTCCATTACATCGAGTAAACAATGACTTCATTTACTAGCTGCACGAAAGTTTTACAAGGATTTTCCAGAGAAGCATGGAACACTGCACATATTTTTTTTTTTTAATTAACCAATGTCTTTGTTTTCTAAATACATGCTGAAGACTTTTTACTTTATTTTGAGAGAGAGAAAGGGTGGGGTGTGGGGAACGCTGTGGACGGAGGTAGAGAGAGTCTTAAGCAGCCTCTGCGCGAAGCATGTAGCCTGATGCGGGGTTGGATCCCACGACCCTGAGACCGTGACCTGAGCTGAAACCGAGTCTGACGCTCCACCGACTCCACCACCCAGGTGCTCCTTTGCTAAAGACTCTTTAAAAAATTCAATTTCGTTAACACGTAGTATATTACTCGTTTCAAGGGTGGCATTCAGTTCACAACTAATTTTGGACAGAAACTGAGAAGTGGGGCAGTTGTTACTGCTCTCTACTTCCTGAACCCTGGGGCCAAGCGCGGCTCCACGGGACAGAAGGCCGACCCCCCCGCACCCCTCCCCGTGGGGCCCCGCCGGCTGCCGGCGCTCACTCACCTGCCGCCTTCTCCGCATTGCGCGTCGTGACGTCATGACGTCGTGACGCAGGGATTCGCTGATGCGGACGTGAGGGGATGGGCAGCCGGGCCGAACTGGCAGCGGCGCCCCGGAGCAACATGGCGCCCGCTGCAGACTCAGCCCAAGGCTCCCCCAGGCCCGGGTTTGAAGTCTGCTTCTTTCACTTCCCGACTGCTGATTGGGCGCAGGTTACTGGTGTACAATAATGCTTATCCCAAAGGTGGGGTGAGGATGAAACGGAACCATGGGTTCTCAGAGTGTGAACTGTGACTATTATGTCCCCAAACTGGAAGGCCATCGGTGCTGGGGTCCATCAACTGTACGCTAGTGGATAGACAAGCGCGGAGAGAAAGGGTATACAACGCAGGGCTCCGTGACGAGAGGCCGGCGGAGCCAATAACTACCCTGTATGCGCCAGAAAGTCCAAGCGGGGGGTTAAAATCTCAAAATAAATAGCCACACCAGTTGTCGAAGGGCCACTAACTCAAGGCCCCAGAGTGCTCTTTCGTGCCACCCCGGCTGCCACGGTCCCTCCCATCTCACTCCACCCAGGAGCGCAAGGGTTCGCACCGGGCACGGGGGTAAATGAGTGATGGGACGCGGGGGGGAGACACCCCAGATCCTGCTTCTGTGCCACTGGCCACATCCCTGCTATTTCGTTGGTACCTGTACGATGCGGGCTGTGCCTGTAACTATTTTGAATATTTATTTGTGTTTCAGAGAATATATCGTGACATTCAGTAGCGGTCTTAAGCACCCAAATGAAGCCAATGCCAAGGGGACCTAAGTAAGCACGCGCCTTTGGAAGCTTTGTGCTAACAAGAAAAACCACTACGTCCTCCCCTTGGACACAACCCCACACCAGGAGACGCATGTTGGGGTGACACACTTTGGGGAGCCGGCTTGACTTGAGCCAGCGCTTACCTTTCATCTAGACCCTGTTGCAAGGCATGGTCTCATACAGCTAGTCTCCACTTGCCGCCCCAATTCCCTGAATACACACTTCAAAATAAAAGAAACACTAAGCTGCAAAATCCTTGTAAGGAAGTCCAACAAAGTCACGGTTTTTTCCATGATAGCTACACGGGTGCTTTTCTAAAATCTCTAATATTGAACTAGTTTAATTTGTGCCTATTACCCTAATTCTTATAAAGTAATTCCAGTATTGGTTAATGTTAACTTCACGTTAGAATCACCTGGGAACCTTTCATCCAAAATGTTGATGCCTGGTCCCAGTCGCAAGTCAATTAAATCAGATTGTTTGGGGATGGAACCCCAACATCAGTATGTGGGTTAAAGTTCCTCAGGAGTATCTAATGGACAACCAAGATTTAAAACCACTGTCCTACAAACCACTAGAAATATAGAACAGAGTAGGGGGCTTACCTGTGTGTGTGTGTGTGTGTGTGTGTGTGTGTGTGTGTGTTTTCTAGCCCTCTTGGTTGTCTTCATAAATATTTATTGAGTGAAATATACATACAAAAGATCCCACATGACATATGTCTCTGTTCTTTAAAAAATGAACACCCAAAATACTGGATTAGTTGAGTCCCCTCAACTAAAGAAATGGAACATTTCAAAATCTGTAAAGCCTAATTTTTGTTCCCCATATTAGTATTTTTTCTGCTCTCTGGCCAGGTAACCACTACCCAAAATTTTGCTTATCCTTCCCTTTTTTCCTTTATGATATTTTTCCATAGATTTTGTACTTCCAAACAAAATATTGTTTGCTTCTGCCTGTTTTCAAATTTTTATAACTAGATTTCTACTAGATACATTCTTCTGTGCCTTCCCATTTTTTTTTGCTCAAAATTATGTTCTGACAAATTTTATACATTTTTCATTTAATGCCCCCCAGTAACCCCATAAATGAGTTTTACAGTTGAGCACACCGAGGCTTGAAACAGCAAATACTTTGACCATAGTCACATTCTAATAGGAACAGAAGTGGAGTCAGAGCGTAGATCTCAGAGCTCACCTATTGAACTAACCTGGCTAACCATTGTACTGAACTTGACACAAAATTGGGAGGACTATGAGAAGTCAAGTCTGGATAACAGAATTGAGAACTTAAAAACACAAACGATTCTGTGTTCACTGAAACTGCCACAGCAAGTCATAAAATCCTGTACGGAGTTTATTGGGAATTTCACATCTTTCCATAAAATGGGTATGTACAGTTCACCTACCAGGCAAGTATATAGTACTGATGTCCATTCCAATTTCTTTGAAACTCCTGAACTTTAAAGTGCTAAAGTGATGACCGGATAAACATATCTATTATTAGATGGATATATTGCATATGGATATATGTTATCAATTCTCTTATCTGTTTTACCATATTAAAGCTGAGTTTTTCCCACAAGCAACTGTAAATAGTAATGTGTTAAAGGAAAATTATGCCTAATAATTCGTTTTGTTTCTATCTCTGTTGCCTCCTCGATTTGGCTTAACGATCAGCTATATGATCAGCCATAATCTGCTATGAATTTCAGGGGTAAACAGTATGACTTAACGTATGTATCACGCACATTCTTTTCTGGATTTTGTTTTGTTTTGTTTTGGTTTGGGATTTTTTGTTTCTACTTAGTTGAGACTCACTATAAACCTTCAAACTGTTGTTCTGAAAAGAAAGTTTTTGGTGAAGTTGGAGCAGTGACCAAGAATACATTTGTTTGGATGAACTACTCCAGTCAAGGATCTAACCCCCAAATCTTGCCTACAGCTAGGGAGTGGAGCCTTCTTTCACAGCTGGTTTAGAGAGTCCTAAGATAAACCCAAATACCAATTTATTCCTTAACCATGAGGAATTCAATGATTAAAAGTCTGGTACAATTGCATCATTGCGCAAACCATTTTATGTTTCCTATTGATGGCAGATTCTGTGTAGGAAAGGCTTTCCACTGGGATTGAGAAAATGTGGGGTTCTGGTCTCCCCGTTTACTAGGCAATGTCTGGCTTAGTATTTCTTGGTTAATCCTCCTTGTGCCTCCCTTTAGTAAGCCTTGAGCTGGCAATTTTCAGGCAAACCTTTTCTCGCTTGATCTATGCACATTTGAACTGTAGTATTCACAATTGGATTTAGATGTGGGCTTGGCTGCTTTGCTAACTCTGTGCCCCTAGACATAAAGTCTTTAAATCTGGGTTTCCTTATCTATAAAGCAAGAAAAATATTCCTTCCTTTCAGGATCGCATGAGGATTAAATGAAATAATAACTTTAATGCAACTAGAACAGTACCCACAACATACTAGGGTGTTTACTATATGACATATACTATTGTTTTAAAAAAAAACAATTTTTAAATAGGAGATACTATTTACAAATATATGTTTAATATTGGCATCTGACTTTTTGACAGAAGGGAAAACAAAGCAATGTTATGGGCTCATTAAAATGAACAACAGTCCTTAGAATAGTGCTTTGTGCAGTACTAGGCAGCACTGATTTTTATCAAATGCATATTTGTGGACACAATTTTAATAAAAGAAGAAAACAACAACACTGTGTTTGCATGTAAGGATCACAAAATACTTCTTCAATTCAGAGTTCAGAAATACAGGAAAAGGACTGCAGAGTCAAGAGGAGCTTTTGTGGGTCATTTCATCTACATGAAAGAGAATATTTAGAGAAACTGAAAAGGTCAAACTAACCTGAACTCAAATTTTATTGACAAAAGTTTAAGCTACCTTTAGCATATGTCATCACACCATAATCAGGACCATCAACAAATATTTGCTGAGTGCCTGCTGTACTCAAAACATTTATGGTTAAGTGATTTGGAGAATTACTAAGAAGAATACAAAAGGTACCTGTCTTAAATGATTACAATCTAATTTAGGGAGACAGAACATAGCATACAAATAAATCTATTAAAAAAAATGTGGGGGCGCCTGGGTGGATCAGTGGGCTAAAACCTCTGCCTTTGGCTCAGGTCATGATCCCAGGTCCTGGGATGGAGCCCCGCATCAGGCTCTCTGCTCAGCCAGAGGCCTGCTTCCTCCTCTCTCTCTGCCTGCCTCTCTGACTATTTGTGATCTCTGTCAAATAAACAAATAAAATCTTTAAAAAAAAAATGTGGAAAAAAAACCAGCCTGCAAAATTTTCCAATTTTTTTTTTTAGGATTTGCCTTTATTACTCTAATGTAGAGAAAATATTTTAAAACACAAAGCTTATGAGAGAAAGAGTAAACAATTCTCTAGCCATCACAAATTTTTTTTCAATAACCTCACACACAAAAAAAGATTTTTATATTGAATGATTTGAAAAACACCAATTTCAACCTTTTTTTCCACATGAACAACTAGAAATTTTGTATGGTTCCAACTTCATTTCAGTGAGTTGTTTTTTTTTTTTTTTAAGTTGAATACATATTGGTTTATTCTATGCACTCTAAACTCCTGCTGATTCTCCTGGAGCCTTTTCAGATTTGAGGGAAATTTGGGGAAAAAAAATTACACCATGTTTAAACTTGGCAATTGAAAAACTGGCACAAAAAGTTGATCAGTAATGCAGAAAAATTTCACGCAACATATTTCATAAAGAACAAAAAGTTAAATGCACATGGTAGATCCATCCAGTAAACCATGTTAGTGTAGTGATATGATCTATCAATCAGACTTGAAAATAATTTCCCCAATAAAAGAATTCATTTTGCTTAGAAGATTATGCAGAGGGGCATCTGGGTGGCTCAGTGGGTTAAAGCCTCTGCCTTTGGCTCAGGTCATGAACCCAGGGTGCTGGGATCGAGCCCCGCATCGGGCTCTCTACTCAGCAACAAGCCTGCTTCCTCCTCTCTATCTGCCTGCTTCTCTGCCTACTTGTGATCTCCATCTCTCAAATAAATAAATAAAATCTTAAAAAAAAAAATTATGCAGATTGTGAACATTTATGGAATACAATTGCCACCCTAAATATTTAACTTCACAATAAAGAGCAAACTGTTTCAATTTTCCATGTCATGGAAAAAGTTTTATTTTTAAATGTTCATATCTTCAGAAGTTCTCCCTTTTTCCATGGTGGAGTTGGATCTTAAAATCTGAAACTCATCTATATCTTGCTATGCATTTTCAAAACAATTTTAAATTCCCACACATTATTTACAACCATAACTCTAAAAATATGAATTTTTAAGAATGACAGGTGATAACCTTACCGGAATAAAAAAAAAAATTCAAGCAAGCAAGCAAACAAAAGATATTGACTTATTTAATATAGTTAAAGAGCTCTTTGGCTCTCATTCCTTGATAATCTAAAAATTCTTCTAATGTGAAAGACTGTCACAATTTATGAACTCTGAAAATCTAGGAACCCTGCGTCAAGTCCTTGAAGACACCAACCATTGTGTCCACGTATATCTCACATTCATGTCTCAGCAACACTTTATAAGAGAAAAATGCTCTTTATGTTTTATGTGATTTTAACACAATATGCAAAGCCTGGGTCTGATGACAGCTTTTCCTTGCAACTGTAACATTAGATTATCTGTGGTAAATTTAATAACATAGAAAAAATTACTAAAACTTACCTTCTTTGAGAGCTAGAGAATATAATTCCTAATTAAATAGATTGGCATCAGATTCTGAACATATTGGAAGTTGCATGATCATTTATCTGACTGACTAGAACCTTAGGACCTACCAAAATAAGATCTATAAATTGATTTTTTTTTTTTTTGGACAAAGCTAACACTGTTTATTTAGACATTGATAGCATTCCCAGAAGATTAATTTCTGCTTTTTTTTTAAGATTTTTTATTTATTTATTTGACAGAGAGAGAACACAAGTAGGCAGAGAGGCAGAGAGAGAGGAGGAAGCAGGCTCCCTGCTGAGCAGAGAGCCCGATGTGGGGCTCGATCCCAGAACCCTGAGATCATGACCTGAGCCGAAGGCAGCGGCTTAACCCACTGAGCCACCCAGGCACCCTAATTTCTGCTTTTAGATAAATTTTGTTTACTAAAAGAAAGCACAGAAAAACTATCTCAAAAAAAAAAAAAAAAAAAAAACACTTTTTTTTCGCCCCCCAAAAGATGGCGAATGTGCTATTGACAGGGAAAGGAGTCTGCTGACTCCCTAGGTGTCTGCCGCTGGTCTTCGTGGTTCATACGTCACAAGCTAGGGGAAAAGTGGAGTAGCAACTCACAAGTGTTTTGTATCCTGAGCCCCGGAGATGAAAATGTGTATGGAGGAAAGAGATGCTGCAAACTACTAATTATAATGGACAATGGGTTAATATTTTTAATATATAAAGTGATCTTTAAAAGCTTTTTTAACAGAAGATTTTACTTATCCATTGAGAGAGAGAGAAAGAGAGAACAAGTGGGGGGAGGGGCAGAGGGAGACAGAGGATCCCGAGCAAACTCGCCTCAGAGCTCCTGCTGGATTGCCCCGCCCCGAGATCGGGACCCAAGCTGAATCCAGGAGTCAGACACTTAACCAACTGAGCCACCCAGGTGCCCCTGAAATCTACTGTAAAAATGAAATGTGTGAACAGAAAAACTAGCAAAATATTTACAAAGACAGAATACCAAAGGCTAATAAGCAGAGTTTTTTAAAGTTCAACTCCACTGATAATCAAAAAATATATAAATTTTTAAAAAGCTATATGTAATCAGTTTTGAAATCCCATTTATGGTTTGATGATGCAGGAAAGAGGCACTCTGGAACACTACTGGTGGAAACAAATTGTTACAGCCTTCCCAGAGGGAAGTGACTTCAGTTAAAAATCTCAATACATGGATAGGGAAAAAAAGCTTTCCTATTGTCTCATCTGCATTTCAAAATAATATAATTGAAAAAATACCTCACTCATGAAAGCAAAAAGGAATCTTTTATATACACATAAAAAAATATCTAAAAATATGTAGTGTTATAGACTCAGAAATTTAATATTATAAATGTATTTTTATTTCCAAAATTAGCTTCTAAATTGAGCCCTCCTACAGGAATAAGCATATGAGAGTAGCCTAACATATCTGAAAAGGAATAAGAAGAGAGTTAGCCCACAAGTTACAGTCAAGCATTATTTTAAAATTAAGATTAAGGCAGTGAAAGACAGTTCATTAACACGACCAAATTATAAGTTTGCGGTTTTTTTGTTTGTATCTTTGTTTTTTAAAGTAGGCTCCACACCTAGTTGTGGAGTCCAATGCAGGGCTTGAAACTACAACCCTGAGATCAATACCTTGAGCTGAGATCAAGGGTCAGATGCTTATCTGACTGGGCCACCCAGGGGCCTCCAAAAGTTTAAAATGGAACTGTTATGGATTAAATTGTATCCCCCCTCCCAAATTCATTAAGTACATCAGAATATTGGTTGCTTTGGGGATAAGTTCCTTAAATGGGTAATTACTACATCTGAAACTAATGATGTGCTATATGTTGGCTAATTGAATTTAAATTAAAAAAAAAAAATGTTGGGGCACCTGGGTGGCTCAGGGTTAAAGCCTCTGCCTTCGGCTCAGGTCATGATCCCAGGGTCCTGGGATCGAGCCCCGCATCGGGCTCTCTGCTCAGCGGGGAGCCTGCTTCCTCCTCTCTCTCTCTCTGCCTGCCTCTCTGCCTACTTGTGCTCTCTCTCTGTCAAATAAATAAATGAAGTCTTTAAAAAAAAAAGAAAGAAAGAAACGTCAAAACCCCTAAAAAATGATAGTAATAATTAAATAGGTAATTAAGTTCAAATGAGGTCATTAGGGTAGGCCCTAATCCAACAGGACTGACATCTTTATAAGAGCAAACTAAGACGTAAAAATTGGCAAAACCAAAATAATGTCTATAGTTCAGTTAATAGCATTTTGCCAATGGCAGTTTCCTTATTGTAATAATGTGCTATGGTAATGAGATATTATTGGGAAAAACCAAATAAATGTTACACAGGAACACTAAATCTATTCTAAAAGAAAAAGCTTTTAGAAGTATACATTGTAACAGACAGTTCTGAGGGGAAGAGGGGGGCCTGCTTAGCAACCATTCCCCCTTTCTGAGATCACTTCATTTCCTTTTGGATAAAAATGATATAAATATTCTCCCACTGCATATAGACAGTGAAAATCTAAATCAAGGAGATTTCAGACTTCCAAGCCAAATGCATCTATACTGGCCATCACATATGACTTCGGCAAGAAAATTCCTCTCCAAGTAAAGGCCTGGGGACATGATTCCAGTTGGTTTAATCAGACCCTCTCTCCAGGGCTTTTCATCTAGATCAGTGATGGAACAAAGGAAATACAGTCATGGGTTATTCGTTCCTAAATACTCACATAGCACTTGTTACCCTGGTCTTCCCGTGGCTTGTGACCCGATGATCTACTGGGTATTCTTGCAGGGTATTCCCTTTTGTTTGTGTTAGCCAAAGCCGCTAAACAAGGAACTGTAATTCAATAAATGGTGTCTTATCCAGGCTTATTTTAAATAAAGAGTTAAGTGAACTTGCTGCCCTGTGATTTCCCCTCCATTTAAGGGCAACTGGTCACCGATTCTCATTTCTTTTCCAAGTATTTCCAACTCTCATTTCAAATTAAAGTTCTCATTTCAAATTAAAGTATTTCCAACTTAAAGTTCTCATTTCAAATTAAAGTATTTCCAACTCTGCCAAAAGTTAACAGCAGAGTCTTATCGTTTGTGTCTCTTGGGTTTCCAGTCTGAAACTTTCACCAAGCAGTTTTGTCTACCAGATCCATTTTTTGGTCGAACGGTCTTAAGATCATTGGTTTCACCTTAGGAAAATTCTCTACCAAATTCTCTACCAAAACTCAAATTCTCTACCAAAACTCAAACGTTTCAAGACTTCTCTCACAATTCTCTGGCACTTTGTTTAAGCAAAGGAAATCAATAAATTAATCACAAGAAAGACTACAGACTTTGGAATCCAACAGATCTGATTGGACATCAATCAATCGCTGTGTTCTGGTTTTCAGAGCTTTGTGCAACAGACCTGACCTCTTTGAGCTTCTGTTTCCTTCTTCAAAAACAAAAAGTAGTATCATGATCTTCGGATTATTTGTGGTATTAAATAAGAGTTTCTGTGATACTTCTGAAACTGTCAGGCACAAAGTAGATAAGCTTTAAGCCTTTGGCTGTGCATCACACAAGTTAAGGAAGAAGAAGGAAGACAAAGAGGAAGAGGAGGAGGAATGAAGAGGAAAAAAATGTGTTCCTTCCTGTCCCCTAGAGATGAAAGAACTTACAAAGCTTTAAGTTTTCATGTCACTGTATATATATTATCTCATTGTGTCCTTACAACAGACACATGAAATAAAACAAGTATCCTTTTTCCTACTGTAATGGGAAGAAACTGAGGCATCATGTGGAGTGGGGGCAGAGCCAGATCCAGAATCAACCCCACTTCTCTGATTTCCTCTGCCTGGTTCGTATTTGGGGGGAACAATTACTTTTGACACACCTACAACTGTCTAATTCAGAAATATACAACTCCAATGCCAAAAATCAGGATATAACTATCATTGGTATCGTGACTCGAACAATCTCTTTAGCTATGTGTGCAAAAAAAAAAAAAAAATCATTTTATATGTGTATAAAAGCAATAGATACTAAAATTTTCCCCTAGTCTAGTCATAAAAGCGGGACATACAAAATACAAAATATTTCAGATTATGTTACCTAAAAGACATAAGCCACAATGGTACTCAACGAGGAGCATATTCTATGATGTATCATTCTGAGCTGTACCCGCTGTCAAATAGGCTCAGGCATTCGACTGTGTGACAGGATCAGGCCAAAACAAAATCTCACTTCTAAGGGCTCCTCCGTTAGAGGAAAGATGGCCTCATAAAAAATCATCTCTCCATATTTTGTATTTTGTGATTTCAATAATATCCCATTTGGGGTAAGGAAAGCAGATCATTATAGCAAATGTATCTTGCAATAAAGTACAGCAATGAAAAGAGACATAGAGTAGTAGCTGGCTCTCATCACCATTTCAATAATACAGTTAAGAGCCCGGAGTAATTTATCAAAAAGCATAATCTATAAATGGAGGTGCAATTCAAAGTAGGCTCATAAAATTTTAGATTTGAAGAAACATTAGAAATTATTACTTATACCAACATCCCTTGCCTCTGTTTTTAGATCTTGAAGCTGAAGATCAGAGAGGTTACAAAACTTTCCAAGGTAACACAGACCCAGAGCAGTAAGATGGCGGGAAGATTTCAAGATCTGGAATCTGAAATTTGCTCTGCTTCATGTCACTTGCGTCACCTTTTGTGTAATATTTAATAACCTATACATAATCTAATAATCTATATTTTTGCACTGTGGGGGATATAGTCCAACTGCTTCCTCATAGTAAAATGGTGTAATAATGAAAAGACACAAAACTAATACCTACGTCTTAGGTTGCAGTGAGAATTAACCAAAATGGGCTTTGTATTAAAAAGCACTTTGTAACCTATAAATCTCCATACAAATGTTGGTTATTAGTAATAGGACACTAAGTGATGGAAATTTCTTTTTTTTTTTTAAGATTTATTTATTTATTTACATGAGAGAGAGAGCACAAGAGGAGAGTCAGAGCGAGAGGCAGGCTCCCACTGTCGGGGAGTCTGAAGTGGGTCTCAATTCCAGGACCCCAGAATCATGACCTGAGCCAAAGGAAGACACTTAACTGACTGAGCCACCCAGGTGCCCCAGTGATGGAAATTTCTTGCTGTTTTCCCAACCTGTTGGAGTTCACTAAGAGTTCCTAAAGAGCCAAAATTGTCTTATTCATCACTGTATCCTGAAAACCTATCATGCCTGGCATGTAGAAGATAGTCAACAACTATTTGTTAAATTGGTATGTTATCTTTGGAAATAATGTAGTCAGATTGAGAGAGAGCAAATCTTGTTTCCATAACTCACAATACTAGATAATTCTGTGGTGATTTTTCTCCTTGATCTCAAGGAAAATCTGTGTCCACCAGAACAGGTTTTTTACTTAGATAGGAAGAAAATAAGTTGGTGGACTGGACTGTCTCCTCCCAAATACACATCCCTAAAAATGATGGGGAAGGGGAGGCAAAATTCAGTTCCTACTTCTTTTCTTTAGTGTCATATGAGCTGCAATCTGAGAAAACTCTTTGACATGATTTTCTAGCTCACTAGCTTACTCCTCGTCTGGTCTTGGATTCTGTTATTCCTCTCGTCTGTATCACATTTGTATTTTCTAAACTCTATTTTTTCTCACTCATGTCTCCCTGAAATGTTTAAAGATATGTGATGGTACCTGTTCTAAAGTCTGGTTCTGTTTGTTCTTTTAGCTCTGTCTTCTCTATTTGTTGAAAGTGAAGTTTTCTTTCTTTGTGGGTGATCCCCCCCCCAGATGTTAATCTTGGTTTTATACTCACATTTTAATTGGAGTTTCGTCATTAGTTTGTGAATGCCTTATCTTTTTTATCAAAATTTCCTCCTGGAGATGTGAGAGAGTGGAATATGTGGCCACAGATAAAGTAACTGCATGGTTATCAGAGAAGAATCCATAGAATTTTATAATAGGTAAGAGAGGATTCATTCAAGGTAAGTGGGTAGGTGAATGGACAGATAGATATATGATAGATGAGAGATGGATAGATAGACACATAGATGATAGACAAGAAGAAATACATAGTCAATAACTATATAGATACATAAAAATATACATTACACTATCGTTCGTAATTTATAGTCCTTGTGGTCAAGACTAGGCATCAGGTAGAAAAACCTGACAGTTCAGGGGCTGTAAGAACCATTGGCTGTCATTCTTTGAATGTGGTAAATGCTTCTGTCTTTGAGACTCCTAAGTACCTAAAGCATCTGGTGACGAAGCAGCCTAGGACCACAGAACCTTACCCAGACTGGATGCCAGTTCTTTCTGTACTTAAGTGCCTCACTTTCATGGGACTCTTGACTGAAGAGGAGATAATTTATTTATCTGACCGCAGTTATCCATCTGCCCCTGTTATCTCCCCACTGAAACCTTTTAATACTACATGAGCTGCACATCAATTCCTAATAGCAGCAAAAGCATGTATTTTGGCTTCCTCTGTAAAAACATCAATAACTCTAACAGTTAACTTCTTGTCACCCTTAGCACTCTCTTCCATATTAGGCCACAGAGTAAACTGTGGAGCAGGACTGAAAATCATGGAAGCAACAAGGTTTTCTTGGTATTGAGGGTTTTATGACTGTTGATAGCAAACTAAGAGATCACTGGTTGTTACAAACCCACCTGAATCCCAGAGGTTGGGGACTTGGGGTCCTGCAGGAGACTTGCAAGGTCTCTAAGGACTAGTGGGTCACTGCAGGCTGGCAATGGCTTCTAGGAGAGAAGGTGGCTCATAACCTTGTCCCTTGACCCACTCTTGCCCCATCTACACATAGACTATGCCTGTGCCACAGGAATCCATAAGTGCAGTGCCCTTGGCCAAAAATCAACTATGATATAAAGAACAGTAACAGAAATATATTCTCACCCAGTGCACCCTGTCCCATGTCCCAAGGCAGGGTGCACTCCTGCCTCATAGCATTTTGTCTTACTCTACCTGGACCTTTGGATTCCTGTCCCTACCGGAGTTTGCCTGCCCCTACCAGCGAGAGCTGGCATTCCTCCTTCAGCTTGAGCAAACACAATTTTATTTTTGTTTATGCATCACACTAGTCTATTTTATTTATAATATAATAATGACCAACATCCGTTGAGCCCCTACCAGAGGCCAGGCACTTGCCACCATTCCTTCATCACTGGTGGGGGTGCAAAATGGTACATCTCCTTTAGAAGACAGATTGGCAGTTTCTTACAAAACTAAGTATGCTCTTAGCATATGCACCAGCAACCATGATTCTTAGTATTTACCCAAAAGAGTTGAAAACATGTGCATATGAAAACCTGCACACAGATGTTTATTGCACCATTATTCGTAACTGCCAAAAAGTGGAGCAACCAAGGCATTCTATGAGTAGTTGAATGGATACACAAGCTGTGGTGATCCAGACGAGGAACAATTATTCAATGCTAAGAATAAATGAGCCTACAAAGCCATCCAAAGATACGGAAAAATCTTAAATGCGTATTTCTAAGTGTAAGAAGCCAATCTGGAAAGGCTGTATACCATATGATTACATGACATTCTGTGGGGAAAAAACAAAACTATGGAGACAGGAAAAAAAAAGATGAATGGCTTTCAGGGGTTGAGGGAGGAAGGAGATGGAGCACAGAGGATGCGTAGGGCAGTGAACTATTCTGTCTGCTACTATAACGATGGGCATGTGTCACTATGCATTTGCCAAAACTTCATAGAATGGACAAAAGCAAGAGAGAACCCTAATTGTAAGCTATGAATTTTAGGTGATAATGGTGTGCTGATGTTGGCTCATTGATTGTAAAAAATGTACCACTCTGGAGGGAGATAGTCGGAGAGGCTGGGTGAGGGGGCGGAGGGGAGAGAGTATGTGAGAAATCTCTCTACCTCTCATTCAGTTTTGCTGTGAGCCTAAAACGCCTCCAAAAAGTAAAATCTATTAAAAAAAAAAAAAAACTGTTCCTTCAAAAAAAAATTTTTTTTAATTTATTTTATCCTAGTCATGGATTAAATGTATTTCCCCCCTAAGGATTTATAATCTGTTCCCATGTCCATACCACTCAGTACATTTCAGCTAAATGCAACAAGAAAGAGCAGTTCCAGAAAGGGAACCCGAGTCATTGAGACCAGTACGGTTCAGTGCATGTACCTGAGTCAGACCATGTAGCAAGATTAAGTCACATGTCACGTCTCTTCAGCAGCCACAGTACCCATGGGCTCTCATCCCTTCAAATCCAAGAATGTCAGTATTACTTAGTCAACTTCTTAGAGCTCTCTGGAAATGACCAAGTCCTTACTCTACTCTCCTCACTAACCACATGTTTTGGAAAAACACCATTAGAGTGAAATTGGCACTGATATTTTCCAAATAAAACATTTATTTCTGAAAGTATAAATTGTCTTATTTTTCTGTTGTAAGCACTGGTTTTGTTGGCAAATGGAAATATGAGATGCAATTATTGTGGTAAGGCAGTGGGAGAGTCTGTGAGTTGTTTTTTCTGTTGTTGTTGTTGTTTTTTCATATTTCCATAGGCTGGTGGCCACAGTGCTGGCTTTCCCATCAGGCCGGAGTCCTGGCAACTCTCCAGGTGCCTTCTGATTGACTTCTTGGCAACAGGACATGGGGCCAGGATAGAGATGTGTCACTTTAAGTTCTTTGAAAACTCTTCTCTTTCTCCATAGCTGTCCTTTTGCTGTTGGGATTATAGTACTCACGCTGTATTTTTATGACTACAGGTTTGGTAAGCAGTCACATTTCACAGGATTATGCATGCATCACATAGGACATTTCAATCACTTATTGCTTCGTAACAAACTGCTCCCCAAAAATCAGTGGCTTGAGACGATACAGATTTGTTATTTCTCATGATTCTGTGGGTTCTCTGGAACTCCTTCTGTTCATTACTGGGGTTGCCCATGCAGTTGCATTTAGCTGAAAGATTGGCTCAGGGCTGGACTGAACCAGAACACTGGGATGGCTTTGCCTACCTCTCCATGTGATCTTAGGGTCTCTCTCCAAAAGACCAGCCAGATCTGGTCTTTCTGGCATGGTCTCTGGGTTCCAAGAGGGAAAACCCCAGTGTGTAAGTGTTCATCCAATTTCTGCTTACCCGACCCTTGCTGATATCCCATTATCCAAAGCAAGTCACATGGCCAAGCCCAAGGTCTGTACAAGGGCATCAAAACAGGGAGGTGCGATTTATTGGTGACCATCCATACAACAGCCTACCCAGAGGGAGGAAAAATAATTATCTGATTGAACAGATTTAGTTTAGGAACAAAGCCATTAAATATGAACATAATGATTGGACATATAAGGGCCTTATATCAATAATAACTAATATATAAATGGGCAGTTATGACACACCAGGCACTGAACTGAATGTTTCATATTTATTATTCTACTTTACCCTCATACCAACTGCACAAGATTGGTACTATTACAAATCCTCATTTTATGGATGACAGAACCAATGCCCAGACATGGAAACAAGCAGTAAAAGGTAGGGTTCAGGGTGAGAGTCCAGTGAGTACAACTCCAAAGTTGATGCTCTTAACCCCCATACAAACCATCATATTCTAAACAGGTGGTAGAGTGATCCCCACTGTAGTGACAGAGGCATGTCTTTAAAAATTCCCTTTCAACATGAAATTGAAGTCACTCATCCTAAGTCCCAAATTAGTGCGTCAAGATGGCCTCCTGTCAACAAAGCTCTCTACTGAGCAGACTTCTTTTCTCCTCATCCAATTCACCTAGACTTCTGGCTAATACATGGGCACAGATACAGTTCCCTCTCATTTAGAGTAGAACACAACCTGGCCAGCCACCATCCCCCCCACCACACACACACCTTCAGAGCCTGGCAACAGGCTCCTCTGTGGGCAGAATAGCCCAGGAGGAAAAGCACCGGTTAGACCACCCAGCAGCACAATCTGACACCAGTTACTTAACCTCCCTTAGACTGTTTCTTCAGCTTTAAAAAGCTGCCTCAGAGGGTTTAGGGAGGATTAAATTGGATTAAATTTTACAGGGAGCTCAACTGCAGCCTCTAGTACATAAATAAATGGTAACTATTGTTATGAAGAGTAAGTGCTTTTCAGATCTTCTTTGGAAGCCGACTTTTCCTTGCCAGTCATATACTTTGAGAGAAGCATCCCAGGAACTTTACCATCTCTGTGGAGGACCTTCTAAAGACAATCAACAGAACCACGTAGACTATATGTTAGCTTATTTCCAAGAAATGATCAAAGAAAAGATTTAAAGAAGCTACTTGACTTGGCCGGGGTGGGGGGGGGATAAAAAAAGGCAGCATGATTCTCCGAAGTATGTGAACCAAGTTCCCCAAAGTCATTTATTACATATCCTGCCTGTTTGTATGTCAGCTCAACCTCTGTACTAAGGGTAATAAAATCAAATCACATGGGTGAGGAACCACATTGAAATGCATCCTTTTAAATCTAACGTTTTACTTAATTTTACGTATTCTTGCTAAAAGAAGAAAAATTCAAAAATATTGAGTTAAGAGTCTCGTGTTTAAAGATGCATAAACACTTTGTAGATTTCTTTTTCATGCATTTTACAAGGTTAGCATTCCTCATTGCTACAACTGTGCACAACTAGAGTGCCCCATGTTCCACGGGGAGATTTACAAAATGGAAGTGCCTAGGGAAGTATTTTACGTCATGCACAAACTCTTCCAGTCCTTTTCAACACTATCACAAAAGGAAGCCACAAAAGATATGAGCCAGAATAATGTCCACAAATAATCTTCACAACTCCCTGTTGCTTACGGAGATTGAAGTCCCCTGAAGAGCAAAGGGTGGTTTAGGAAACTTTTAAATAAAATGGGGAACTAAAGTATCCACTCAAATGTCTCTTTGTCTAAAACAGGAAAATTTCAGTCTTCTCAATAAAGTCTTTTTAGAGTTGTTGTTTTTTTTTTCACTTTCACACACCTGGAACAAATAATGAAAGCAACAGAGACATCCTGGTATGGGAAGGAAAAGCAAGAGTTCAGTGAGCCAGAACCGAGTGCAAGCTCCACATTCTTGCACTTGCTAGTTTAATGACCAATAGTGAGCCCCATTATCCACAAAAATGAGAATCATAATTCCTCCTTTAAGAATTAATGAGAGGATTACATGAGTCATTGTAGATGAAAATGCTTGGTGCACCATTTGGCACAGAATAGACACTTATTAAATGTTTATTTTGTTCTGCCTTTTCAATAGGCTTTTTTTTTTCTTAACACCAATTACCTTCAAACCTACAGCATATTGGAAAAAAAAAAGTCCTTATAAAAGCCTTAGTCGTTGGCAAATATAAGCTTTTGCCTAAAAGCTCTACATTAAGGGATTAAATTCTTTGCAAACCATAACAGCAAAATTAACGGTCACCTTACAAACATGGGGCAGGTGAACTAATCATATGCTTCACATTCAATACATACCATCATGCTTTTAGAATGAATCATGAGATTTTACGCCTATGTGCATAAGCAGGAACTTAATTAAAGCCAACTAATATTTTTTAGAAGTACAAGTTGATGTCCAAGTGCATTTGCTGCCCAGACGGCCTTATGAGCTTCATCCATCCTCTACCAAAAAAATCACCAATCACCCTTTCTCTCAGTTTTGCCAGGTATGGGTCCAGTGGGTCATTAGCACATAGAGCTACTGCAATGTTCTCATTTATAGAAGAAGATACAGCTGTTGGAAGGACTCAAACCCATTCTCCTAATTCTCAGTCTACTGCACACTATGGCATATCACTACGTCCCTCCATGAGCAGCCTTCAATCCTATTTGTTAATGTAGGGGCAGGAGAGGGAACAGTATAGCATAGTGGATATTGTTGACTGGCATTTAACATCCACTCCTCCCTTCTTGTGGTCGGTATTCTTTTTCCAGACTGTTAGTTGCTATCCATTAATCTGTCATGAAATCAATGAAGGGGTTCAAGACTGGCATTTCTTAATGGAGTGGCACGACCTAGAGTAGCCCTGAATTGCATGGCAAAGACTAGAATAGAATCTATCAGGGCATCCAACTCTCTTGTTGGATCTTTTATCTGAGGTGGACATGAATGCAACTGGGTGTATGGGTGAGTTGAATCTTGGAGTTTATCAAATAGTTAGAAAAACATTGTTCTGGCATGCCTTTCGGGACTTCTGACATTGAGAAGCTGAATACTATGTTTCTCAGAATCCCTGCAGAAAAGATTGCAGGTGCAATTTGGATTTTGCCAGTTAGATGCCTGAGTGTGAGTACTAGAAGATGACAGTGGTCACACCTCTACTCCCCAGCTATTCTGTGGTGGACACTTATGGTTTTCTGTGGCATTATTGATAGAGGACCCAGCATAGAGTCATAAATGCTTGGATTTAGGATAGTAGGAGCGAGATGGTGAAGGAATAGTAGACCTAAATACCATTGGGTCCCAGGAGTTCAGTTAGATAGTTATCAAACCATTCTGAACACCTACAAACTCAATAGGAGATCAAAGAGAAGAAGAGCAGCAATTCTAGAAACAGAAAAGCAATCACTTTCTGCAAGGCAGGATGTGCAGAGAAGTGAATCTCAGGCAATATACAGGAAGACAGAACATGGAGGGGGGGGCAGGGAGCCGGCTACCAATAAGCAGTAAAACAGCAGCAGAGCACAAATTTGGAACATTTAGAAGTCTGCTCCACTGAGGGATGCTGCTCCAGAGGGATGCTGCTCCAGAGGCTAAGCAGGGGGTGGAGCCCTCGCAGGGACAGTGTGATCTTCAGAACCCATGGAGACACAAAAAGATCAGGAATGTCTGAGGGTGACAGAGCTCCCAGGAACTGGAGCAGGGAAGCTGGCTGCAGAGATGGAGCTGAGGAGGGGCTCTCAGCTTGGGGTTACCTTAAACCATGATCCAAGGCACAGTTGAGCCACTATTCTTTGAGCAGGGACCCCACAAGTGACAGATCTGGGGATACCCTCCACCTTCCTCCTCTGGGAGGAATGGTGCGGGAGTGCACTGCAGGAATCTGCTGGGTTTGGAGACTCCAAACAGGGCCACATGCCAGATATAGAAACTCTCAGTCACAGGCTGGATGAGCTTGGAGTGCGGCCAGAGACCAGGGAGATAGGAAGGATTGACTGCGTTTCTCTGATGGTGCACTGAAGAGTGGGGCCCCAGCTCTCAGCTCCTCTGGGCCAGAGACTGGGAGGCTGCCATTTTCATTCCCATCCTCTAAAGCTCTACGGAAAGCGTTCAGGGACTAAATGCTCCCAAGCGTGAACCCGAGCAGATTATTTAGCCTGGCCCCTGGCAAGGGCGGTGCAATTCCACCTCTGGCAACAACAGGCCCCTCCCCCAGAAGATCAATAAGAATGTCCAGCCAAGACTAAGTACACCAGTGAGAACTGCAAAACTTCAGAGTTAGCGGACTACAATACATAGAATTCATGGTTTTTTCCCCCATGATTCTTCAGTCTTCCAAAGTTAAATTTTCTTAATTTTATTTTTTCTTATTCTATTTTTTATTTTTCCTTTTCTATTTTAATATTTTTAAACTATTTTATCAATATTTTTAAAATCTTATTTAATTTTCAATGTTATAGTCATATTCTATTTTTTCATTGTATTTAACCTTATTTTTTGCATACATATAGGTTTTTCTTTCTTTAAAATTTTGGGATACAAAATTTTAAAAGAATTAAAAAATTTAAAATTTAAAATTTAAATTTAAAAGTTTTAAAAGAAATAAAAAGTTTATTTTAATAGATCAAAATATACCCTAAATCTATCACATGGCTTTGTTCTAGTCTCCAGCCTGATCACATTCTTTTTTTTTTCTTTTTTCAACCAATTTCTAATATTATCAATTCCTCTTTTAGAATCTTTTTTTTTTTAAAGATTTTTTTATTATTTATTTGACAGAGATCACAAGTAGGCAGAGAGGCAGGCAGGCGGTTTGGGGGGGGGGGGGGCGGGAAACAGGCTCCCTGCCTAGCAGAGAGCTGGATGTGGGGCTCCATCCCAGGATCCTGGGACCATGACCTGAGCCAAGGCAGAGGCTTTAACCTACTGAGCCACCCAGGTGCCCCTAGAATCTCTTTAAATTTTCATCTTTACAGTCATATTTCATCCCTTCATCGTGTTTACCCTTATTTTTTTTGTATGTGTGTATATATATGTATGTGTGTGTATATATAGATATAGATAGATAGATATGTTTTTCTTTCTTTAAAATTTTAGGAGATACTTTCTTCTAACAGACCAAAATACACCCCAAATCAAGTGCAAGGCTCCGTTGTACTCACCAGTCAAATATATATATATATATATATATATGTGTGTGTGTGTGTGTGTGTGTGTGTGTGTGTATCCCCCCCCTTCTTCTCCCCCTGGTTTCGGGTCTCTTCTGATTTGGTTAATGTATATTCTTCTAGGGCTGTTGCTACCCTTTTAGTATTTTGTTCTCTCCTTCATCTATTCTTATCTGTATAAAACGACAAGGCAGAAAAACTCACCACAAAAAAAAAAAAAAAAAAGAATAAGAGGCAGTACCAACAGCTAGGGACATAATCAATAAGGACATTAGTAATATGTCAGAACTAGAGTTCATAGTTCATTATCATCACTTGATAATGACAATTATCAAGGTGCTAGCAGGGCTCAAAAAAAGCATGGAAAATACAAGAGAATCCCTTTCTGGAGAAATTAAAGAAAGAAAATCTAACCAAGTTGAAATTTAAAAAGCTAATGAGGTACGATAAAAAATGGAGGCTCTAACTCCTAGGATATATGAGGTAGAAAAAGAGAATTAGTGATATAGAAGACCAAATGATGGAGAATAAAGAAGCTGAACAAAAGAGAGACAAACAAGTATTGGATCACGAAGGGATAATTTGAGAGATAAGTGATACCATAAGATAAAACAATATTAGAATAATTGGAATCCCAGAAGAAAAAGAGAGAGGGAACAGAAGATATATTGGAGCAAATTATAGTAGAGAATTTCCCTCATTTGGCGAAGGGAACAGGCATCAAAATCCAGGAGGACAGAGAACCCTGCTCAAAAATCAATAAAAATGTGTCCATACCCCATCATTTAATAGTCAAACTTACAAGTCTCAGTGACAAAGAGAAAATCCTGAAAGCTGCTCAGGACAAGAGGTCTGTAACATACAATGGTAAAAATATTAAATTGGCAGTAGACCTATCCACAAAGACCTGGCAGACCAGAAAGGACTGGCAAGATATATTCAGAGTACTAGACAAGTAAAATATGCAGCCAAGAATACTATATCCAGCTAGGCTATCATTGAAAATAGAAGGAGAGATTAAAAAGCTTCCAGGACAAACAAAATGAAAAGAATTTGCAAAATCAAACCAGCTGTACAGGAAATATTGAAAGGGGTTCTCTAAGCAAGAGAGAACCTAAAAGTAACAGACCAGAAAGGAACAGAGAAAATATACAGTAACAGTCATCTTATAGGCAATACAATGTCACTAAATTCACATCTTTTGATAGTTACCCTGAATGTAAATGGGCTCAGTGCCCCAATCAAAAAACACAGGGTATCAGAATGGATAAAAAAAAAAAAGCAAGACCCATCAATATGCTGTCTGCAAGAAACTCATTTTAAACCCAAAGACACCTCCAGATTTAAAGTGAGGGGGTGGAAAACAATTTACCATGCTAATGGACATCAAAAGAAAGCTGGGGTGGCAATCCTTGTATCAGATAAATTATATTTTAAGCCAAAGACTATAATAACAGATGAGGAAGGACACTACATCCCACTGAAAGGGTCTGTCCAATAATAAGAAGTAACAATTTTAAATATCTATGTCCCTAACACAGAAGCAGCCAATTATATAAACCAATGAATAACAAAGTCAAAGAAACACATCGACAATAATACAATAATAGTAGGGGACTTGAACCCCCCTCACCGAAATGGAAAGATCATCTAAGCAAAAGATCAACAAGGATATAAAGGCTTTAAATGCCAACACTGGACCAGATGGACATCACAAATATATTCAGAACATTCCATTCCAAAGCAACAGAATACACATTCTCTAGTGCACATGGAACATTCTCCAGAATAGATCACATCACGAGTCAGGTCTCAAACAGTAGGAAAAGATTGGGATCATTCCCTGCATATTTTCAGACTCAATGATTTGAATCTAGAAACCAACCACAACAGGAAAGTTGGAAAGAAGCCAAAACCATGGAGGCTAAAGAGCATCCTACTAAAGAATGAATGGGTCAACCAGGAAATTAAAGAAGAATTTAAAAAATTCACAAAAACTAATGAAAAATGAAAACACAATGGTTCAAAATCTGTGGGACACAGCAAAGGTGGTCCTGAGAGGAAAGAATATAGCAATACAAGCCTTTCTCAAGAAAGAAGAAAGAACTCAAGTACACAACCTAAACCTACACCTAAAGGAGCTGGAGAAAGAACACCAAAGAAAACCTAAACCCAGCAGGAGAAGAGAAATCATAAAGATCAGAGCAGAAATCAATGAAATAGAAACCAAAAGAACAGTAGAACAATTCAATAAAACTAGGAGCTGGTTCTTCGAAAGAATTAATAAGATTGACAAACCCCTGGCCAGACTTATCAAAAAGAAAAGAGAAAGGACCCAAATTAAAAAAATCATGAATGAAAGAGGACAGATCACCACCAACACCAAAGAAATACAAACAATCATAAGAACATATTCAAATTTGACAATCTGGAAAAAATGGATACATTCCTAGAGACATATAAACTACCAAAACTGAACCAAGAAGAAATAGAAAACCTGAACAGACCCATAACCAGTAAAGAGATCGAAGCAGTCATCAAAAACTCTCCCAAAAAACAGGAGCCCAGGGCCAGACGACTTCCCACAGGAATTCTACCAAACATTTAAAGAAGAATTAATACCTATTCTCCTGAAACTGTTCCAAAAAATAGAAATGGAAGGAAAATGAGGTCAGCATTACCTTGATCCCAAAACCAAAGACCCCATCAAATAGAATTCAGACCAATATCATTGATGAACATGGATGCAAAAATTCTCACCAAAATACTAGTCAATAGGATCTAACATTACATTAAAGAGATTATTCACCATGACCAAGTGGGATTTATTCCTGGGCTGCAAGGTTGGCTCGACATCTGCACATCAATCAATGTGATACAATACATTAATAAAAGAAAGAACAAGAACCATCTGATACTCTCAATAAATGCTGAAAGAGCATTTGACAAATTACAGCATCCTTTCTTGATCAAAACTCTTCACAGTGTAGGGATAGAGGGCACATACCTCAATATCATAAAAGCCATCTATGAAAAACTCACAACAAATATCATTCTCAATGGAGAAAAACTGAGAGCTTTCCCTCTAAGGTTAGGAACACAGCAGGAATGTCCACTATCACCACTGCTATTCAACGTAGTACTAGAAGTCCTAGCCTCAGCAACGAGACCAACAAAAAGAAATTAAAGGCATCCAAATTGGCAAAGAAGAAGTAAAACTCTCACTCTTTGCAAATGATATAATACTTTATGTGGAAAACCCAAAGACTCCACTCCAAAACTGCCAGAACTCATTCAAGAATTCAGTAAACTGTCAGGATATAAAATCAATGCACAGAAATCAGTTGCATTTCTATACGCCAACAGCAACACAGAAGAAAGAGAAATTAAGGAGTCAATCCCACTTACAATTGCACCCAAAACCATAATATACCTAGGAATAAACCTAACCAAAAAGACAAAGACTCTGTACTCAAAAACCTATAAAGTACTCATGAAAAAAATTGAGAAAGACACAAAGAAATGGAAAAATGTTCCAAGCTCATGGATTGGAAGAACAAATACTGTGAAAATATCTATGCTACCTAATGCAATCTACACATTTAATGCAATCCCTATCAAAATGCCATCAATTTTTTTCAAAGAAGTGGAACAAATAATCCTAAAATTTATATGGAATCAGGAAAGACCCCGAACAGTCAAAGGAATGTTGAAAAAGAAAACCACAGTTGGCCGCATCACAATTCTAGCCTTCAAGCTCTATTACAAAGCTGTCATCATCAAGACAGTATTGTCCTGGCACAAAAACAGACACATAGATCAATGGAACAGAACAGAGAGCCCAGAAATAGACCTTCAACTCTCTGGTCAACTAATCTTCGACAAAGCAGGAAAGAATGTCCAATGGAAAGGGGAAAAAAAAAAGTCTCTTCAACAACTGGTGTTGGTGTTGGGAAAATTGGACAGCTACATGCAGAAGAATGAAAGTGGACCACTTCCTTACACCACACACAAAAACAGACTCCAAGTGGATGAAAGACCTCAATATGAGACAGGAATCCATCAAAATCCTTGAGGAGAACACAGGCAGCAACCTCTTCGACCTCAGCTGCAGCAACTTCTTCCTAGGAACATTGCCAAAGGCAAGGGAAACAAGGGCAAAAATAAACTATCGGGACTTCATAAAGATCAAAAGCTTTTGCACAGCAAAGGAAATAGTCAACAAAACCAAAAGACAGCTGACGGAATAGGAGAAGATATTTACAAATGACATATCAGATAAAGGGCTAGTATCCAAAATCTATAAAGAACTTCTCAAACTCAACATCCAAAGATCAAAGAATCCAATCAGGAAATGAGCAGAAGACATGAACAGACATTTCTGCAAAGAAGACATCCAAATGGCCAACAGACACATGAAAAAGTGCTCTACATCACTCTGCATCAGGGGAATACAAATCAAAACTACAGTGAGATACCACCACACACCAGTCAGAATGGCTAAAATCAATGTCAGGAAATGCCAGATGTTGGTGAGGATGCGGTGAAAGGGGAACCCTCCTACACTACTGGTGGGAAAGTAAGCTGGTGCAGCCACTCTGGAAAACAGTATGGAGGTTCCTCAGAAAGTTAAAAATAGAGCTGCCCTATGACTCAGCAATCACACTATTGGGTATTTACCCTAAAGATACAAATGTAGTGATCAGAAGGAGCACATGCACCTGAATGTTTATAGCAGCAATGTCCACAATAGCCAAACTATGGAAAGAACCTAGATGTCCATCAACAGATGAATGAATAAAGAAGATGTGGGATATATATATAATGGAATATTATGCAGCCATAAAAAATCCTGAAATCTTTTCTTTTGCAATGACGTGGATGGAACTAGAGGGTATTATGCTAAGGAAGTAAATCAATCAGAAAAAGAAAATTATCATATGATCTCTCTGATATGAGGAATTTGAAAGGCACAGCAGGAGGTCACAGGGGGTAGAAAGGGAAAAAATGAAACAAAATGGGATCAGGAGGAAGACAAACCATAAGAGACACTTAATCTCAGGAAACAAACAGGGTTGCTAGGGGGTGGATGGGGAAGGATAGGGTGGCTGGGTGATGGACATTGGGGAGGGTATGTGCTATGGTGAGTGCTGTGAATTGTGTAAGACTGATGATTCACAGACCTGTACCCCTGAAGCAAATAATACATAATATGTTAATTTAAAAAAAAAAAGATGCTTGGATTCTGGGAGGCAAGGCACAAGGCACAAGGCAACCCACCTGGGCCAGCAAGAAATGGAGTTAGCAGCAGGAGGGGAGGCACTCTAAAAGTGGTAGCTTCCAAATCTTGGTAGTATCAATGAGATTCTGGGTCCTCTGGTTTTCTACTACAGAAGCAGCAGCAGCAATCGTGGTGGTTTCATTCTATGGAGTGCCTTTGGGAATCGCTATGGAAAACTGAACCTCAAGTCTATTCTTCAGCCCTCACATGATTCTGAAAGCCACTTAATACCCTGTAATAAATCCTTTCTTGGTTAAGCTACTTGGAATAGTGTCTCTTCTGTACTCTACACTGCTAAAACTAACAGGAAATGGAAAAATAAGAATAAAATATTCTTTTGGTATTCAGTACCATACTGGAACCTAGTTATGAATCTTGACAGAGAATTCTGAAGAGAAGGAAAAAGCCAAATCATTTAAGTCATAGATATTTTAGGGGGGTTGTTGTTGTTCTGGATTTTTTGGGTCCTATATCACCAACCGATCAATAAACACTTGTTCATTGATAAAACTACATGATGGAAAAACACTAAATATTTTCATACATTCACAACTAGTTGCAAGGAGAATGAAAGAATCTAAGATCAGACAGACCTAAGACCCTAAAAAAAAGGTCCCGGAAAGACCCTGAGATGGGAATTTGGAGGCAGGGCTTTATTGAATCACACACTTAGAACAAAACCTGTAAGAAAGTAAGAAAACGGGACTGGGCAGAGGAAGCAGTTGAAGTGTGCTGCCACAGGGCCTTGGCTGATTTGGGAAGGGGGTGGTTTAAATGGGTGGGAGGCATAGTTCTGAATCTGACATGACCCTTCAGAGTGGTCCTGAATTGAAGACAGAAGGCCAGATTTTTGTATCCCCACATTGACCAGTCACTAGATACAAACTGCCTTTGGGAAAATTCTGTGACCCAGGATGAGGTAGCTCCCGTCAACCACGGGCAAGTCCTTGCAAGGAACTCAGCTACGGGTTGTCGAAAGCCAACAGCTCTGGGCAGCTGAAGAAGGAACACTTCCGTCCTAAAGGATGGGGGTGGGGGGAACCTGGGTGGTGAATGTTCAGAACCCAGAGAAGTCTGAGTGAGAGAGAGATAACGAGGTCTAAACTATCGCGGTGTTCATGTGGAAGGAGATAGATAAAGGAGAAGATAGGGGTAGAGCAGACTTTATGGCTTTATGATTTATCTGCTGTGGGAGGAGGGAGAGAGACAAGTCAGAGTTCCCTCCCTAAACCCTGCCTTGGACACTTGGACAGATACCAGGCCATTGGCTGAGGCAGGGAGCCCAGGAGAGAAGTAGGTTATTGGTGAGAAGGAGAGGGAAGCAGATATTATAAATTCAATGTTGCCTATATTGAGTTTGAGATACCTGCAAGGTTTAACAACAATCACCGAGCTCTTGTGACATCCATGTTCTAAGCTACACACCTTATATACATCGACTCTGGATCCTTGCCTAAAGATCCCTCTAAGATTAAACTGGTCTTGTTATTCCCATTCTTGCCTTGAAACAGATGGGTTTTCAAAGTGGTTGACCGCCTGGCCCAAGACACTCAACAGAGCTTCTATGCGAACCTAAGTCTGTTTGGCTCAATTCCTACAGGTGTCCTTTCCACACCATCCTACAGATGAGAGGATCAGGACAGGAATGTGATCTAGAGGGATAATGGTTGGCATCATCACTCCATCAGTGATAATTAAAACCACAAGAATGGGTGGAACAAGTTAACGGTATTTACATTAACAACGTTATTGGCTAATGTGTGAATTCCCCATGTGCCAGGATATCTTCTAGATGCTCTACATTATTTAATCCTTACAGCAGTCTTATAAGATGGGGCCTAGGCTCCTCAGGCTGTGTTAACAGACTGAGCGGTTTACACAAAAATAAATGTATTGTCGCGCAGTCTGAAGGCCAAGTGTCTGAGACACCAGCTGAAGCTACAGAAGCAGAAACAGAGGGAAGCTGAGTTTTCATGGCATTGAAGGAAACCAGGACACATGGGACAAGCAAGAGCACCCAGCCGTGAAAGTCACACTAGACCCATACATTTGGCAGTCCAGTTGTTGGACCATCGGTGACATTCTGGTTTCAGAGATGTAGAACTCTTCCTCACTGAGTTCTGACTGTGATGTCGAGATTCCCACCTACACTCATAGCCACACTTATCCTTACATTAAACACTCATTTCACTTCTTTTTCTTATAACCTTAAAATAATCTGACTCAGGCACGCAGAGAGGCAGGGGGAAAGAAATGCCGCATCATGGAAGCTAATGCAAAAGAATGATTGGAGAAGGAAATGATCAATGGTATCACCTGCTACAGGAAGATCCAGTAAGATAAGTGCCCGAAAACTAACAGAGGTTTGCTAATAAAATAATGAGAGAGCCGGGTGAGTGGAGACGGAAGCCAGGCAGCCACGGGCAATGGCAGGAGTGGGAGATCAGACCAGAGAGACAGCCATAGAAACCACACTTTCGAGTGGCTCGCCTCTGAAGAAAGAGGGGGAAGTAAGGTCTTACACAGAAGTTGTTGCAGAATATTGGGACTGGTTTAAGATGAACACATTTAAAGGCAGAGGGAGAGGAGCCATTCATGAGTGTGAGGTTGAAAACACTATGGAGAGAGGACAACTGATGGCATGAAGTTGCTGAAGAAACGAGCAGCCTCGGGGAGGAAAGAGTCTGAGACAGGAAGAGGGAAGGTGCAACGAGGGGTGTGGACACATCGCAGGCTATTTTAGGATCTGATATTGAAGATATTTCCTATAATGGCTTCTATTTTGTGGGTGAAATAGGAGACAAGATTATGTGCTGACAGTGAAGAAAGAGACAGGTTAAGAGCCTTGAAGAAGAGAAGAAGATTTGCAAGAGTCATTTTGGAAAATGGCAGTGAGTTCTACGTGGAACCCTGCGGAGGATTACTGATTAGTAGAGGGCTCCGGTGAGAACACAGACCTGAGTGTGGCATGCCCACCTGTGATTTCCCCCAGTGTCCTCTGGTGGGGCAGGAAAAGCAGCAGAAACATTGTTAGTTGGGATTACTTGAAATCTGAGGAGAGAGAAGCAAGGGCATGAGTCAATGTTGGAAAAAGAATGACTGAAGAAAGAAACCAGAGGATCCAGGCTGACCCCAAATGGCAAGGCTAGTAGGGAGAAAATAGGAGAACCAAGGAGACTCGAAGAACAGCTGTGTGGGAATAAGAGATGGAGGTCTGCAGTAGTAAGGGTTTATGGAGATTTGAAGATTTCAGAGGTGGAGAAGTTGTAGGTGATGAGAAGACCCTAAAGTGCACCATGGGTCATAGATGAGTGTTGTGTGCCTGTCCAGCTTCTCTTCCTTTGGGGAGCTTTCTTTCTGTAATTACTTGTGATTCTGGTTGAAAGATCACCCTAAAGCCTCCCCACACCCCACCTCTGCTACAGGAGTTGGCATGGGACACAGGCCAACGAGTTCATCCCCTGACTAAGGTGCTTGGTTCAGGAATGAGTAGGTGACCAAGAGGCGAGGATAGACTCTTCTTTCCTGACATTCTTTCCCTGGATGCTGGAGCAGAGAATCTCTCATTTTCTCAGCTCATGAGTTGTAAAGACCATGTAGCTTCTTGTGACCATCTTTCCTGGCAGCATGGAGGAACCAGTTGCAGAAGGAGAAAGTGAGGCCAACATGCAAAGACAAGCAAATCAAGGAGACATGAAAGATGGGTAGAAGCAAGATTTCAAATAACATTTTTAAATTGCTGATCTAGCCATGCTGAAGCTAGTCTACCCCTGAATCTTTCAAATGAGCTCTCTCCCCACCAAATTCTCTTTGGCAGAAGGGAGTCTAAATATAATTTTTTAAAGATTTTATTTATTTGTGTTTGTGAGAGAGAGAGAGAAAAAGAGCACAAGTAGGGGTTGGGGGAGGAGCAGAGGGAGAAGCAGGCTCCCGATGCAGGACTCGATCCCAAGACCCTGGAATCGTGACCTTAGTGGAAGGGAGACACTTAATCAACGGAGCCATGCAGGTGTCCCAACGGAAGCTAGTCTGAACTGGGTTACTATAAACTGCTATCCAAGGTTTAAGTAGCTGAAACAAAAGGAGGTAAAGGTACGGAGGCCAAGAAGGCCAAGGAATGAAAGATAGAGCATTGTGTGAGTTTTCCTTATAGGCACTAAAGTCATCCAAGATGAAGGTAGTACTTCCCGGGGGTGGAGTAGACACCCATGAACCATCTGCAATAGGTCTTAAGTAGGAAGAACAGACAGGATGTTAGTAGGTAACTGCAATGAAGAACAGAAGAAAGTTCCATATCCATTAGCGGAAGTCTCAAATGAGCAATGGGTTTATACAAAGGTGCAGGCATTTCAGTGTGGAAACCGCATCGGGGAAAGAGAAGCATCCAGACCCCACTTACTGATGAGAAGCTAAGCGGAGTGGAGCAATAATGTGGATCAGATCGCTACTGCGTAGAGCAGGCAGAGCCTTCCTGGCCCACGGTAATATAACCATGAAATGCTTCCCAATGAAAAATAAACTCCCCTTCTAAGTCCTAAGTATTATTACAATATAAATAATAGAGATGCCCTTGAACCATTTTCCGCCCACCACCCCTTGACCTTGAATCACTCACTGTTCATCTGTAAGACAGACTAGAAGGTAGAACTGAAAATGTAGATGGCTCAGGCTTCCCCTCGCCCCAACTGAGATGTTTTATGCATACATTTAAAATGTCTCAATGACCAGAGTAGTAATCTCGAAGGCAATTATCACTCAAGCATATTTGGTACGATTAGTGTTAAATATTTTAAATCCCTGTTTAGAAAATCTCATCAACCTAACACATTTTATTGGCCAACATAAAATATACATGGGTATTAGGGAAGAAGAAGATCTAACACAAAAATGTGAGGCTGGGCTGCCAACTCTAGAATGAATGCCACAAAGGGAAAGCCAGCGATCAACTAACATTTCGACAAGGAGGGAAATGACTTTATTTTTTCTTTTAAGATTTTATTTATTTATTTGACAGACCGAGATCACAAGTACACAGAGAGGCAAGCACAGAGAGAGGAGGAAGCAGTCTCCCTGCTGAGCAGAGAGCCCAATGCAGGGCTTGATCCCATGACCCTGGGACCATGAACTGAGCTGAAGGCAGAGGCTTTAACCCACTGAGCCACCCAGGCGCCCCAGGAAATGGCTTTATTAAGGGATTTCAATTTGTCCAAATGACAAATAGTTAATGTACCTATGGGTGATATACATAAACAGACTTCTTTTTCTTTTGCCATGTAGTCTTTCCACCAGAAATGGAAACATATTATTAGACCAGTTTATGTTTTTAAAGTAATGTTGTTAAAAGTATCTCTGAACAGTGTTGAAAGTGAAATTTACAGAGAAAATAAGTGCCGTTCATTAGAGATTGTACTTGGAGAAGGAAAACAGAGGGAAGGTATAGAAACAATCCCTCCATCTCTAAACACCTCCATCTTCCCATGGATGAAAGAGAGCCGCTCAGCAAGTTCTCTAGAGACCAAACCAGTAAAGTCACCTCCTTCTTTCTGGGTGAGTGTGGGTCCAGAGCCATAGCCACTGAATCTTTGGATCGTGTGTGATGGGGGGAGGGGGCGGTTCAGGGGGTGTCTCCAGAGACCACAGGCCTTCCACTGGGAAAATACAAGCCCCCATCTCCTACCTGTTGAACCCCCAGTTCATGTCCTTACTCATGGCTCTGCAGGTGTTCTTATTAGGTCACAAATGCTATTTCATACTGTCCTTGCATGTAAAGGAGAAAGCCAGGCAGCACTGACCCCATGCCCAAGGGGACATACTGGGTCACTCCCTCTGTGTGATCTGTCAATGAGCCTCTAAATGTTAAACTTATTTCCTTTCCTCTAGAATTTACTTTTTCTCTTAATGTTTGGGGGTAGTCTATTCCCCCCCTCTTTAATTAGACACCAATGCTTTTTTCAGAGACTATTTAAAAATTCAAAAATAAGATTCAAAATAAAAATAAGATTCAAAGGGTGCCTGGGTGGCTCAGTGGGTTAAAGCCTCTGCTGTCAGCTCAGGTCATGGTCCCAGGGTCCTGGGATGGAGCCCTGCATTGGGCTCTCTGCTCAGGGGGAGCCTGCTTCCTCCTCTCTCGCTGCCTGCCTCTCTGCCTACTTGTGATCTCTCTCTGTCAAATAAATAAAATCTTTCAAAAAAAAAAGATTCAAAAATAAGATTTAAATATTCAAAAATAAGATGCTCACCCAAAAAAGTAAAAGTTTCTCTCAATAAAGTTAAGAATATGGTTTCCTGAAAAACACTTGTGAAGTAGAAATTTAAAAAGATGGCAGAAAGTGATGGAAGTTCATAATAAAACTTTACCCCATTCTAAAAAAGTCCTCTTGCTGTCAGTACATGTGATATATTGGTGAATAAACCTGGGCAGGATTTCTTCATTTTATAGGTTTCACATTAAAGGTTTCATTTTTAAAGGATTGAGATCAACCTTGTTCAATGAAAAATTACCACCAAATATGATCTAGAAGCAACATTTAAAACTGGTAGGTTTCTTACAGGACCTCAGACCTATGTGTTTTATCCAAATAATTAGGTATAATACTTTTTAAGGAAACCATATGTGTGACATTCATGAATCTCAGTCACTTTGTGGACTTGATTTAATGTATGAATGTTTATCTTCCTTTATGGGGGCAATTTTCACCACGATAACAGGAGAAACTGGAGGAGGGCAGAGTAGCAGAAGGCACAGCCTTTGATCTGGGGCCAACATGGTCAGAATGCCGGTTCAATCATTAACCAATTGCAATCTTGGGTAGGTAATACCCTCTCTGAGACCCAGACAGGTCATAAAATAAAACATTAAATCTTCTCCACACAGCTACAATGAAAATTAAATTGGATACTAAAGCCCCCGACTCATAAAAGGAATCCCACAAATGTTAATCCCCTACAGCCATTGTCCACTCTAGATATGCAATCTGCTAGAATTCTTCTGGGTCCCAAAGTGCTAGCAAATAAAATAATGTGTGCTCTTAACCTACAGCTGGCACCTCTAAGATCATTTTTTGCAAATGGGATTCTGGCTTGATCATCAAAGTATACGGTATTGACACACTGACCAAATTTCAAAGGGTTAGGGAATTTGTGAAATTGACCATTGTGTTCCATCTCTTATCTCCCCCAAAGAGATGGTATTCAATGAAGGAGCTTTAAGCAGCTCTGTGGGTGCCTATCGCCCCCTGGAATCATATCTTTGAGACAGGCACAGGTGACAAAGTGATGCTGATGTGAATGGATCAGTCTTTCAAGGCATTTGATGATTTCATAGTCGGGAAGTGCAAGACTGGACACGTTCAAGCCCAGCATCTGGGAAACCACCTCCCTGAAGTCCACCAGCTGTAATATCAAACATACAGGAGAAGGGTGAGAACACAATGTATCAACTACTGCTGGTCCAAATGCAACCAAACAAACAAACCCACTGAAAGCTCAGGTGTGCATGAGGTAGGCAAATTACTTAACTATCTTTAACCTCAGTTCTCTCATTTATAAAATAAGAAGGTGTCATCTATTTTTTTTTCATCTATTAAATTACCTCTAAAATGCTTTCATCCCCAACTTTTGGAGATTTCATAACCTCTTTTCTGATAAGCCAATTAGTGTGGCACTGGCTACCAAGTCAAGAATCTCAGTTAGGCAACTATGAACAGGACCCTGACCTAAGACTCCGTGTTCTCACTTCCTGGTGGAAATAACCATATACCTCCTTCCCAGGGCTATTCTGAAATTTGGATCCAATGAAACAATGACTGTGTATGTGTTCTATACAATAAGAAGTGCTTTACAAAAGTGTAGTTGTGTCCATGGGTGGTAAATCCTTATCCACTGGAATTTTAACTGGGCATGGAATCTTTTTTTTTTTTAAGATTTTATTTATTTATTTGAGAGAGAGTGTATGAGAGCTGGGTGGAGGGCAAAGAGAGAGGGAAAGAGAGTCTCAAGCAGACCCCATGCTGATCATGGAGGCCAATGTGGAACTTGATCTCATGACGCTGAGATCATGACTTGAGCCAAAACCAAGAGTTGGGGGCTTACCTGACTGAGCCACCCAGGTGCCCTGGGCAAGAAACCTCTTAAACTAAAGGAAGAACAACAGGCAAGAAAGTATGAGCCGAGGCCTGTGTGGTTCAGTGGGTTAAAGCCTCCGCCTTCAGCTCAGGTCATGATCCCAGGGTGCTGGGATAGAGCCCCGCATCGGGCTCTCTGCTCAGTAGGGAGCCTGCTTCCCCCTCCCTCTCTGCCTACTTGTGATCTCTGTCAGGTAAATAAATAAAATCTTTAAAAAAAAAAAGAAAGAAAGAAAAGATGAGCTGATAAAAAAAAAAAAAAGGACTACTAAATAATGACCAGATCACATCACATATCAGCCTCCTTCACAACCCATAACATTAGACTTTCTGGGACTACCCTTCATCCATCACAAAAGGAAAAATGGACAGGTGGGGAAGTTGGAGACAATGGATGAAAATGTGCCTCATATTCCATAAATTCTCGTACACTGTGTACACTGTGATTCTGTGCTAGAGCAGAAGCAGATTAAGTCAGGGCTATCTGGTCAACCCCTTGATGCAGTACCTTCCATTTTGGAAAGATGTGATCCAACAGACATTGCCTCCAGGAAAAGTGCCTTCCAAACATTCTCACCATGTCTTCATTCACTTCCCAACCTCCTTCCCATGCCAAGTCCAATCTAGGGGAACATAACACTCTCTCCAGCCTAGAATTCCTGATGAAGAAGTTCCCCCTCAAAATTGTCTCCCCTTTCACATATGGCTGAAGCTCTTCATTCCTGAGAGGTTTCTCTCTGAGAACACACACTTTATAGTTTGGCCTTCCTCAACGTTGCCTGACACATGAGCCAAAGCAGAGGCAGCCAAAGAGAGGAAAAGAAAATATATCCTAGGATCAGAGTCCACTCTCTGCCCTTTTGAGCTTCAGAAAGAGAGGGAGATAAAAGCCAAAAGCAATGGGGGTCAGGCTGCCCGGGACAGTTTCTTTATGCCTGACCTCCTGATGTGCTCAGCAGATAAAACTCTCCTTCTTGCAACCAGTCAGCAAGTGAGTACTGTTTATGGCTTACATCTGGGTGAGATTGGCCATCGAGTCTGGGTGCCACTGTTTGAGAGCTGGGACTGTTTCCTGCCACTGATCTGTGATGGAGATAAGCTCTCCCTCCTGAGGCTGAAGCCTGGGCTGATGCAAACTTCAGAGGCAATCAGAGAATATAATCAAAACCTCTCCACAACCAGAAACTGGCTTTCCACAACCTTTCCACTGCTTTGATGAGAATGTCTTTCTCTTTCCTACAATTCGTGCCATGAAACTGTGGATTATTTTTCTTAGCAGAGTAAATCATAATGGTTATTTTGATGCCAGGAAGATGCTAGAGGGCAAGCAGATACATTGAAACGATAAAGAAAACTTTGTAGATTGTTTTTGAAGAAATGTAAAAATAATTATCAAGCTTTTGAATTGTCCGTTTTCCTAAACAAGGTTTCACCCCAGATTTCTACCCACCTGCTTTTCTCTCATTTCTGCTTCTTCCAGAGACTTCTTGAGCATCTTCGTTTCGCTGGCCACCACTTCCATCATGCTCCTGGCCCTCTCCTTATCCTCCTGAGCCTCGTGCTCTGTGGTATCCAGTTCCGACTTGACAGACATTAGCTTTTTCTCAGCTTTCTCCTTCATCTTCTCAAGTTTGTCTCTGGACTTACTTAGGTCTTCAATAATTTTGGTCTGTTCCAAAGCTTTAATCTACAAAGTTAAGGGAATGCTAATAATTTCTACCGTATTTGTTTTTGGACAATTGTATCAACAAGATAAAACTAGAAGTCAATAAAATTCACTTAATAACTTTTTTCTAAATAAAGAATGGAATCCATCCCAGTTATACAGACTTTGCTGAGCATACATGCTGGACAAACATGTCTTAAGGCAGTTACAGCTTATAAACATGTCAGAGGACCATTATTTAGAAAATCAATGAGACAAAAGGTAGATAGCATGATTCTGGGGTGAAATATTCAAATAAAGTCTGCTGGTACTTACTCACAGATTCTAATATACTCCATAGGCAAAGCAACTTGCACTTTGGGCCTTATGAAAGGGTCATCCCCAGCATAGAAACACTAGGATAAGTAAAATATCTCCTCTGCTAGTTGTCTATGACAAGGAAGCCCACCTAAAATCCCCTCAGTGAGTCTTCATTACTACTGTAAGGAAAATCTAGAACAGCAATATTTCAGAACTAATGCCTTCAGACTTGACCAATGAATATAGGAGGCATGAGACGGCCACAGCATCCCACTGCAAACAAGAGGGAAGGTGTGAGGGTGCCTCTCTCTTGGAAGCTGTCCCAGGAGCTTAAAGCCAACACAAAGAGCATTCTGGAGCATGAGGCACATTTTCTTTATTAGCTTAGTATTTAAAATTTTGCTAGATCTGCTTACAAAAAAGAATTTGACCAAAATGTTGAAATTCTGATCAATACCATAACATGGGTGAATTTTGGACATTACAACAGATAAAATAAGCCAGACACAAAGAAACAGATATTGTATAATTCTATTTCTATGAGGTACCTGGATAGGCTAATTCATAGAGAGAAAATGTGGAACAGAATTCCATCGCCAGGGGAGGAATGGGGAGTTATTTAGTGGGCACTGGGTTTCGGTTTGGGAGGATGAAAAGTTCTGGAAATGGATGGTGGTGACGGTCGCACAACACTGTGAATGTATTTAATGCCACTGAATTGAGCAGGTAAAAATGGTTCAAATGGTAACTTTTATGTTATGGATATTTTACCACATTTTTTTAAAAAAAGAATTGGAGGTAGTTTTACATATCTGACACAAAATTTTTAACAGCGACCATTACAAATAAGTATGAACGAGCTACCATTCAGCATCCACGGGGATGGCTGCAGTCAAAAAGAGAGACAGCAGCAAGTGTTGGCGAGGGTGTGGAGAAATTGGAACCCTCACACACTGCTGGTGGGAAGGCACAGTGGTGCAGCTGTGGGAAACAGTTTTTCCAGTTTTCAAAATATTAAACACAGAGTTAACTCATGAGCCAGCAATTCCACTTCTAGGTTTATATATTCGAGAGAATTAAAAACTTCTGTCACATAAAACCTGTCCACAAATGTTCACAGCAGCTCTATTGATAATCGCCAAAAAGTAACAACAACCCAAATATCCATCAACCGGTGAGTAGACAAATAAAATGTTGTACATCCAGGCAAAGGAATGTTATTCACCAATAAGAAGGAATGAAGCACAGATACATGCTATGGATGAACCTCGAAAACCTTTTGCTAAAGGGGAGAAGCCAGTCAGGGGAGACCCCTTAGCGTACTATTCCATTCATACGAAAGATCCAGAAAAGGCCAGGGACCGGTGGGAGGGGGCACTGCGGGATAACAGCCAATGGGTTGTTTTCAGGGTTGATGAAAATGTTCTGAAATTAGATAACGGAAATTTGCTTTCATCTACTATAACACACACGACTTCTTAAGAAATTTAGTTTCTGTTCCCGCAGAGAGGAGGCTGATGGCAGCCATGCCTGGACAAGTTCAAAGCTTTGAACTGCCTCCATGCAGGAGAAAGGAAATCCTCGGGAAACTGACAGCTGTTGTGGGACTTGCAATGGGAAAGGCATAAAAACCACCACTGCCGCTTGAGAAATCCACAGGCGATACCAGGCCAACCACGGTGGAGGGAAGGAATTCAGAGTCAGTTTTTGAGCCAATGAAATGGCACTAGAAGACCAAGTTTCTACCACCCACTAAGTGCAGGTCTGCAGAGGCTGACCTTGGAGATCATGCACAGATACCAAGTTATGAAAACCCACATGATCAATACAATGTGCATCCTACCCATAAACCTTTATGAACATATATGTATATTTATTTATAAATTAGATCAGCCGGGGCACCTGGGTGACACAATGTGTTAAGCCTCTGCCTTCCGTTCAAGTCATGATCTCAGGGTCCTAGGATGGAGCCCCATCCGGCTCTCTGGTCAGCAGCGTGCTTGCTTCCCCCTCTTGCTCTGCCTGCCTACTTGTGATCTATCTCTCTATCTATCTCTCTCTGTCAAATAAATAAATACATCTTTTTTAAAAATAAATAAATAAATTAGATCAGCTACTGCTCTAAATAATGTAGTCAGTCGACTATCAAATATGTTACAAATTGGGGGACATTGCATGACTGAAATCTTTATCAATTTCAAAACAAAGTTATCTCCTTTTAAAACAAAGAGATTCCCCTCATGTGCAAACCATCACACGCTACAGAAAGACTATGCGGCCAAGTGGAAATTTGCTGGGATTGGGATACTGAATTCAAAAGCTTGTATTAAAGGATATGTTCAGCCTTTCTACTCAGATTAGAAAAACATTTACAGTGGGCTATCTACCAAAAGTGACGGAACACAGCTTGGAGAGTTAGAAGTCCATAAATCAGGTCCTAATGAGGAGCACTCATAGCCAAAAATTTCCAAAAAATATGAGACTTTATCACAATCCTAAAGGCTGCCTCAAATCTCGTCATCCGGGAGCAAAGGCAAGTCATGGAGCTCTGAGCCAAGCCACCAGAACAGAACTAAAAGCCAGGGGATGACAGAGACCTCGCGCTCCTAAATCAAACCCAACAACCAAGATTCTGGGAAGTGGGGTGTGGCTAAGCTGGTTTCTTAATCCTCTGAAAGGAGCTTCCCAGATCCAGCCACAGTTCAACAAGAGCCTGTGTCCCTAATGGTCTTCCAGTGGGGCAGAACTGGTCATTGACAAGGCATATGTGCCACCCAGACCCCAGCAGAGATGGAGAAGGCTCCAAGGAGGCTTTACGTCCAGGGAACACTCTGCCTAGTGTCAGCCTCCTGGAGCGAAAAATGTCAAAATCCATGAACAATTCTCTCTCATATTAAACAAGCCCAAGGCTCGGAAAGAGATGGTGATGGAATTTAAAATCTGATGGGTTGAATCCCCCAGAGGATCTAAATTCTCTAGCTGGAGGGCTTTCAAGAAGCTGCATTGAAAATGCAACGCTGTGGGAGCTCAACACACAGGTGCCCTGAAAACTGGGAACCGCAAACAGGGAGAGCATCCCCGCGGCCCAAAGACACGCTGCGCCCTTACTAAAGAGAACCACAAGGATTTCAGCAGAGGGAAATTGAAGCAGAAAACAGAAGATGTTCGACTCGGCAGTCTGAGCACACATCCACTGCCACCACTCTACAGCCCGAGAAGTCCTTCCTTGTAGGTTCTGCTCGCTGCACACATTCAAAGTAGGAAGAGTTCAAACTCAATTCCAATCTACCATTGGAGAGCCACTGAGCCCAAGATGGTAGGTTACAAGAAATATATATAAAGAAAGGGTGCACTGACTGGGTTGGAGAAAGTTCTAGAGTAGAGAAGGAGCCTGAGGAGCTGCTGTCTTGCATGGGAGATGATCAAAAGAGTTAGCCAGAGGAAGAGACCTTTGCTGCTGGCTAAAGGATATTATTCCCCTTTGGTGTTTCCATGAGAGGTTAAATGAAGGTAACAATGGTTTTTCAGGTTTTGGTTGTCTGACTACTGATTTGGGGGCACAGTTCCCTACTAAAATTGGGCCACATGGTACAGATGAAAAGCCGATACCTCTCCACCCAATATCTATTCTTTCTTTTGTTCTTACTGCCCACAATAGACCCATTTCTCAAGCTGACTTAATCTAAGGGAGGCCTAGGGACTAAGTTCTGGCCAACAGAGATACAAAGCATTGCATTGTTCCTGGAAAGTGGCCTATAGGGTGTCCTCCTGGCTTTCCTCCTCGCCAGTGGCTGGAATGAGGCCAGAGCCCCAGCAGCTAGCTTGTGTTAGGAAGCAGCATTGAAGATGAAAGCTCTTGCCAGAACAGTGCGGCAGAAAGAACAAGCCAGGGCCGCCGATACCACAGAGCCATTCTGCTAAGCATGGCAGGCCTTCTTTTCCATGAGAAAGGGCTCTTCTGTCTAAGCCACTGTTATTACAGGGGTGTTCCAATATATTTCACTGAAGCTAATCATAACTGACACAGGTTAAGAAGCAACTGGTGTTACAGGAGTTACACAAAGCTTCTTCTGGGTCCCCTGGGGTTCTGCAACATGATTTCAGTGCCTGCACTTCCATTTGCACAAAAACCCATGTTTGTGCCAATTAGTAGTACTACTTTAATTATTCTAAGAGCAATGGTGGACTTACTACATAATAATGTGTTCCCGCCGAGGGAAGGCCAAACTATGTCACTGTGCATATACAAACAGCACATCTGCAGCTTTCAGTTAAAACACGGGCTAGACTAAATGCTCTGTCCTAGACCACAGGCATGTGAGACTTCAGAAGAATCCAGGCCACAAGCAATGGATACTACATATTCTAATTAATGGTGATTGTAGTGAAATAATATAATCCAGCACATTGAATTAATATCACTAATGTTTTCAATTCAACTTTTACACTCCACTTTGCTTTCTAATTGGTCTAATTTTACAATGGTAAAAATGTAGCAAGATTGGGGCACCTGTGTGGCTCAGTCAGTTGGGCTGGCTCTGGGTTTTGGCTTGGGTCATCATCTCAGGATTGTGAGATTGTGCCCACCCCCACCCCGCCGCCGTCAGGCTCCATGCTCAGCAAGGAAGCTGCCTGAGATTCTCTCCCCTACTCCTCCCCCCAACTCATGTCCTTTCTCTCTCTCTCTGTCTCTCTCAAGTAAATAAAATCTTACAAATGGTGAAAAAAATCTGTTAACCACTTTTTTAAAATGTAGCAAGATTAAGAAATTTTTATACAGTGTTAAGTTTATATATATTGTATACATGAAAGCAATATTATAATAAAATTATTTTGACTCAACACAGGGAGGGAAATCTGTAAAAGAATATTTTTCTTTCCAGAAGAGATTTTCTACAATAATCATGTTTGCCTGCCAACTTAAAATTTAATAGTTTTCTGGAAAGGTCTACATATTCCTGGTTGAGAATTCACAGGGAAATGTACTGCATAAGTCGTAAAAAGCAAGACTGGGATAAACCAGGAGTCAAGGTCTTCAAGCATGGTTTTGCAACAGACAGAGAAATGCGCTCAAAAACTCCACACAAATCCTGCTAACAGCCTTGCTCATAATAGCCAAAAAGTGAAAACGATCATAATGTCCATTACATTTTGAATGCATACACGGTGAGTGGTGGGTCCCAATGGTGGAATATTATTCGGCATACAAAGGAATTGTAATGGTTAATATTATGCGTCACCTGGGCTGGCCCACAGCCAGATATTTGGTGCAACACTGGGAGGACCCTGGGAGGGTGTCCTGGGGAGAGACTAATATTGTAATGAGTGGGCTTTCAGTAAAGTAGATTTCCGTTCCATAGCGTGTGGGCTTCATGCAGTCCACTGAAACCCTGCACAGAACAAAAGTGACTCTCCCTGAGCTAAGAGGGAATTCTACCAGAATCCAACCTTTACACTTGACCTGCAACACCAGCTCTTCCTGCCAGCCTATCCTGCAGATTTTGAACTTGCCAAATTCCATAATCACATGAGCCAATTCTTTAAAATCAGTCAGTCTCCCTGTAGCTCTCCCTCTGTCCCTCCCTCTGTGATGTTACACACACACACACACACACACACACACACACACAAACATAGATCTTGCTCCTCTGGAATACTTGGATAAAATAAATATATTTCATATATATATATCATATGTACTTCATGTATATATATATATTTCATACATATATATGAGAGATAGAGGATATAAATCAAGAGAAAGAGAAATACTATTAGTTCATACATATCCTATTTGTTCTGTGTGTATATAACAGAGAGAAAGGGAGGGAGACAGACATACCCTATTAGCTCTGCTTCTCCGGAGAGCTCTAATTTAGGAATGAAATGCTAACACGTGCACAAGATGGATGAATGCTGGGAACAGACTAAGGGAAAGAAGCCAGAGGCAAAAGGCCACATATTGTATGATTCCATTTATATGAAGTGCTCAGAAGAGGCAAATCCATAGAGACTGGATATAATTTAGTGGTTTCCAGAGGCTGGGTCAGGGGGAAATAGGGAGTGAATGCGGTAGGTATGGGATTTGCATGGGAGGGCGGGTGGGGGGTGCGACAAACGATCTAGAATTAGGAAGCAGAGATGCCTGAACAACCCCATCAGTGTATTAAAAGCAGCAAACTGTGGGGGCACCTGGGGGGCTCAGTCGGTTAAACAGCTACCTTCAGTTCAGATCATGATCTCAAAGTCCTGGGATCGAGCCGCGCATCAGGGTCCCAGCTCAGCAGGGAGCCTGCTTCTCCCTCTCCCTCTTCCCCTGCTCCTGTTCTCTCTCTCTAATAAATGAATAAACTCTTCAAAAAAAAAAAGAAGAAGAAGAAGAAGAAGCCAGTGAAATGTATACTTTAAAAAGGTGAATTTGGGGACATCTGGGTGGCTTAGTCAGTTAAGCATCTGCCTTCAGCTCAGGTCATGACCCCAGGGTCCTGGGATCAAGCCCCACGTCAGACTCCCTGCTTGGTGGGGAGCCTGCCTCTCCCTCTGCCTGCTGTTCCCCCTGCTTGTGCTCTTTCTCTCTCTCTCTCTCTTTCTCTAATGCTCTCTCTCTCTCTCTCAAACAAATAAAATCTTTTAAATAAATAAATAAATAAATAAATAAATGGCATGTGAATTACATCTCAATTTTTTAAGGCATAAAAATGTAGTTCAAATTATTATTTTCTATATCATCCTTCCATAAACGGTGAAATTCTTTTTTAATTTTATTTATTTATTAAATTAATTCTTAATTCAATAAGTGTAGTGGGTTGAACTGTGTCTCTCCCCACCAAAAAATAAATATATGTCCACCCAGAACCTCAGAATGGGACCTTATTTGGAATAAGGGCCTCTGCCGATATCATTAAGGTAAGGATCTCACCATGAGATCATCCTGCAATAGGGTTGCCCCTAAATCCAGAGGTGGGTGTGACGTATGAGCCTTCCAGAAAAGGAGACAGAGCAGGAGGGACACACAAGAGGACAGTCACCTAAGGGTGGCAGCAGAGAGGAGTTCCGTAGTTACAAGCAGCAAGCAGGAGCCAGATGATAGAGTGATGGGCCCGCAGCTTCCCCTGAGGGAATCAAGCTTCCCAACACCTTGCTGTCAGGCTCCTGCCCTCCAGAATTATGAGAGAAAAAATTCCTGTCATATCAAGCCACCCAATTTGTGATCATTGCTTATAACAGCCATCGAATAGGACATGAAGGCCATCTTTGCTACCATTCAGAGATGTTACCTTGTGAATAATAAAGTCAGTACAGGGACAAGCACAGGCAACATACAAAGATAAAGAGTTAATATCCTTGATCTCTCTTGGACACGAATGTGTCTCAAACAATAAAAAATAAAAAGTCACTTGTAGCTAAAATCTCTGACAAACTCATGAAGTTAGCATTCATGGTGTTAGTAAGACAGAGAGATCTCTGTTCTCTTATGGAAGGCAGCCTGTGGTGGTGAACGGCCTGACTCATTCCTGAGTCCGTCAAATCCCCCCTCTCCTACATCTTTCCTATAATCTTAGCTGGTAAAAAAGAAATGGATCTTAGTCACCTGGGTGGCTCAGTGGGTTAAAGCCTCTGCCTTCGGCTCAGGTCACGACCTCAGGGTCCTGGAATCAAGCCCCAAGTCGTCGGGCTCTCCTGCTCAGTGGGGAGCCAGCTTCTCCCTCTCTCTCTGCCTGCCTCTCTGCCTACTTGATCTCTGTCAAATAAATAAATAAAATCTTTTTTTTAAGAAGTGGATCTCTTTACGCAAAATAAAGCAAATTAACACACAAGCCAACTTTATTTACTTTCCTGACTCTTCCACTTTTCATCTAAATATTCCAGAAGAGCAGACCACCAACTTTTGTTTCCACTTCTCCTTCATCCCTCGGCATGTTGGAACTTTACCTATTCCCAATGCCATCACCCAGGACCGCTACAGTCTACACCACACGTGCTTGAGTCTGAGCTGTCCCAATGCCAATGGCAGGAGACAGCCATTCCCCTCTACCTTCTCACTGTACTTGATGCTATTGGCGACAGCCTCACTCTAGAGACCCCCTGTTCTCCCTCCCTTGTCTCTCTCTGTTTCCTTTTAGTCTCTTCCCTGATGGTTTCCCTCTCGTGTCTGAAAGTCTTCAATGGCTCCCCAGGGCCCAGAGGACAAGTCCAAGCATCTCAGGAGACACCCAACACCCTGGGTGATCCGGCCCCTGTCTGCTGCCCTGCTTCTTTTTCCCCCACCCCGCCTCTGGACATCAGCATGGTGCCAGCAACAAACGACCGAGCTTCTGCTCGCCTGCTGAATGCATCTGGTTATGGCTGGTATCACTCCCTTCTCCAGTCTACTTGTCGATACTTCAGTTACTCCCATCATACATCCACAATTTTTCCCATATCCACGTATCACCTATGGTCATCATTTCTTTCCTTAAGCCAACCATCTTTTGAACTTACCCAATTTATTTCTATAAAAAGGAATTTTGTAGGATTCCAGTAGAATTTGCCACGACTGGAAGATAACAATAAAACAGAAACTGTACAATGACCAAGAGGAGCATCGAGTCATGTATAGTTGGTCACTATCTCATATGCCCGAAACCAATATAACTATATCTTAATTATACTGGAATTCAAAATTTTTAAAAAAAGAAAAAACCCACTGTACAATGAAAACAAAATAGTATTTCTAGATACTATTCCTTGTACCCAGCGCTGAGCTTAAGGCTTCTTCTTTATTTAAAATGTAGACTAGCAGGGTGCCTGGGTGGCTCAGTGGGTTGAGTGTCTGCCTTCAGCCCAGGTCATGATCCCAGAGTCCCAGGATCGAGCCCCACATTGGGCTCCTGCTCGCCAGGGAGTCTGCTTCTCCTTCTCCCTCTCCCCCACTCATACTCGCTCTCTCTTTCTCTCTCAAATAAATAGATAAAATCTTTAAAATAAATAAATAAAATGGAGACTAGTAAATGTTCTAGGAGCATAAAGACATAATAACCTCTAATTAAGATTTTCTCCTTGATAAAGTGTTGGAAGAAAATGGAATTGGAAGGAAGGAAGGAATTGGAAGAAAAACGAAAGGGCACCCATGTTTTACCTCACGACGGAACTTTGTATAGTGACCTGAAGTGACCTGAAGCACCTAGAAGCATTTTATATGCCCCCAGAGCTGTGTGCCCCACACTTAAAAGCGTCGCTTTACCCCAATGACCCCAGAAGAAGAAAGTGTTAAGCCTGACACTATCACCAGAACCACGCATTGCACAGTCCCGTCGCCCAAAGAGCAAAGCTTCATTGCAAGCGTCAGGCTTGCTTGTGAAAGGCTACGTGGAGAGACCACTGGCAGATTAGTTATCATAATCCAGGCGGAACAGAAGGCAGATGTGAGGCAGCTGTCCTTGCGGCCAAACGCGAACACACTTCTCAGATGCCAGGCCCAGTCCGCACCAGCTGTTGACCCCCTTCTGCTACAGAAAGCGTGCGCTTCTTTCTGCGCAGCACCATTTGTAGGTTATAGGGTCACCTTGGCAGGGTCCCAGCGCCGCTCTCATACACCCAGCCTGGAAAACTCCCTCCTCAGAAGCCACACCCCCAAGGGGCCCCCAGACCGCCCTTCACCAGGAACTTCCAAAGCCACTCTTCCTCCACTCTCCCCCAGCAGCTGCCGGGCCCTGTGCCCGGGCATCGCCCACGGGGGATCCCTTCTTCCACCGGCACCTCACCGGCTGCTGCACCGTGAGCTGCTATGCCTCGTGCAGGCCAAGCTTCCTCAGGCTCCTGACGTGTGTGGTAATCCTAAAGCCTCGTCCAGCCCCCCAGGACAAACTGCCCACCCCTCCAGGAGTGACAGAATTAGCTGCAAAGGTGGGGCACCTGGGTGGCTCAATGGATTAAGCCGCTGCCTTTGGCTCAGGTCATGGTCTCGGGGTCCTGGGATCAAGCCCCGCATCAGGCTCTCTGCTCGGCGGGGAGCCTGCTTCCCCTCTTTCTCTCTCTCTGCCTAACTGTCTGCCTACTTGTGATTTCTCTCTCTCTCTCTGTCAAATAAGTTAAAAAATAAAAATCTAAAAAAAAAAAAACAAAAGAAAGAATTAGCTACAATGGCAACTAACATTTGTACCGGGCTTTATTCTATTTTAGCTTTATGGTAACTGGCCACATGCAGAGAGCTAGCTAGAACCTTCCAGTAAATGTCACAGAGTCCAGTCAGCCCTTTGTCCCGGCTCAGCCCACATCTCTCAGAGATGGAATCTCAGTTCTTAGAAACTGGCAAAAGCAACGCAGACCTCGAGCACGGGGGGAAGCAAGGGCCTCTGTGATGATATGGGGACGGGCGGGGTGGAAAGAGCCCAGTGGGATCCAGCTAGGGAGAAGGGATGCTCCGAGGCCCAAGCCGCGCAGATTTCACAACGAGGTTAGCAGTAAAATAAACAGCAAGATGAAGTCAAACTTGACTTTTTAAATTAAGCTTCTTAATTTTTCCTGAGCACAGAAGAGCGCACTAGAGGAGAAGGGTAGTGGCAGGCTGGAGGGAGCTGGGGGAGAGAAGCCAGGCAGCCCACAGGTACCTCCCAGCACCAGCTGCACCTTGTTTCTGAAACATGCAAGATCCTTGCTTGGGTCCTTCCTCGGAGAGACCAGGAGGCATCAGGCCTCCCGGGTGTCCCCCCCCACCCCACTTAGTCATCTGTAGTAACCACCCAGACTGCTCCATGTCATTCTCTACCCCCCTGGCTTCATGGAGCTCCGGAAGCTTGGAGTATGAAAATCCCTAGTGCTGTTTCCCCTTCCTTCCTATCACAGATTTCGTTGAGGAATTTGAACTATTCCCTTGACACACACTTACAAAGAAACATATCCAAACCCGGAATTTACTTCCCGGTTTTGAAATCCAAGTTCACTTTATTTATCATGCCTCGTCTATGTTTTTCTACCTGCCTATTGAACACCAGTTATGGGAGCTATTGTCATCTCTCCTTCAACAGGAGGAAGCCAATGAATAGAACAGATTCTTCCAAGGCCCAAGGCTAGGGGTATGGCAATAATAGTAGTAAAGACATTAATAAGTTCTACTCGAGATTTCCTCCTTGACAATGGGAAGAACTGGAAGAAAAAAACCAAAGGGAACCCATTTTCACTTCAGGACTCAACGTTATATAATGCCCTGCCGTACGCCAACTAGAAACACGTTATGTCCACCACAGGACATTTGAACACCCGGCTTTACAACACAGATGCTGCCTCAGCTCCCCCTGCAGCCCCTTCCGGCCAGGTGGCTTGCTGACCCCATACCCCAACACCCCCCCCCAAGATCAGTCTCAAGGTGTGAAGAGGTGTGGAAGATACTTGTTATTTTCTCCCCACATTTTGCACCCCATCAGATCCTTTCCCTTGCTTCCTGCTTTCCTTCCCCCGGCCTGTGTCTGTCCTTTTTTTTCCTCTAGGGAAATAAGCCTCAACTCAAAAGGATTTCAGGGGAAAAGAGCTAATGACTCAAAATAAAAAATAAAATAGGAAATACTTCCTAAAATACTGTCCCCGCCACATATATTTAAGTGCTAGCTTAATGCCAGGTTCCTTTTCCCTCCTGGTCTGTTTCCAGACTCAGAAACACTCCAGAAGCCCAGTCTAGAGCGCTATCTGCAAAGCGCCAGGACATTATTCTCATCTGTATTCCCAACACGCGTATCCGCCAGAAGTGGTTTGTGCCTATGGAGTTACATATACATTCCAGGGGCACACACGCACACAGGACGTTTAAAGATTTTGATTAAATTTGTTTACGTTTTAATTCCTTTTTCTCTGTAGTGATTAGAAGGGGAACGCTTGAAATCCAGGACACATGCTGCCCTGATCTGGGCACCTTCCTCACTTCCGGGGATAAGGCTTCTCCCGCAGCTCCTGAAACACCAGTTGCCCGCCTGCCTCTTCCCAGTGAAGAGCTGGGATCATTTGCTCATTTCTTCCTAAGCAAATTCCTACGCAATCACTCCCTACAGGATCCCAAGAACCAGTCACCCACCCTTGGAAGAAATGCTTCTATTTTCTGTAGTTCGCACCACCCTTTTCTTTTCTTTCAATTCCAGAAGAGTTAATAGACGATGTTCTGTTCCTTTCAGAGGTGCGACACAGTGACTCCACACTTCCACGTCTTACTCGATGCTCACCCCAGGACGTGGCCTCTCCATCCCCTCCACGGACAACACCCTCTTCGGACCGACTTTTCACCCAGCCACCACGGTCTCATTCCAATTATCGAAGACACGCTGCGCTGATCTAATATGCCGATCCGTGTAGCTTCTGCCTTTCCCCCACGACTCTAGAAAATCAGAGGAAGCTTTTGTCCCTGTTTCTGTTCTGCTGCATCTGTTATAAGACTTCCACTCTTTGGGGCACCTGGGTGGCTCAGTGGGTTAAAGCTGCTGCCTTCAGCTCAGGTCATGATCCTGGGGTCCTGGGATCGAGCACCACATTGTGCTCTCTGTTCAGCGGGGAGCCTGCTTCCCCCATCTCCCTCTGCCTGCCTCTCTGCCTACTCGTGATCTCTGTCTGTCAAATAAATAAATAAAATCTTTAAAAAAAAAGACCTCCTCTCTTCCACATAAATTAAAAATGGTAACTTGCAAAAAGCAACAAGGGAACCAAGCCGAGCACTTGCCTTGAGCTCACTGGCATCAGCCAGCTTGGCTCTGAGCTCCGTGTTCGCTTCTCGACACACACTCAGCTCCTTCTGCAGCCTCTCCACCTTCTTCTGCAACTTTCTTAGAGTGAGATTGGCCTCGTCCCTCTCCACGGCCAAGGCCGAGCGCACCTGCTTCTCCTCCTCCAGCTGGGCCACCTTCTGCCGCAGAAGGCTCAGATGTAGTTCTTTGCTCTCCAGCCTTTCTCTCTGAGTCCTGAGCTGATTTGGTACAAACAAGGATTTTAAAAAAATAATAATAATAATCATTGGACAATCAGTAAATAAAAATGAGTCACTGGGACCATGTTGTTCTTTATATACACTACAATAAGACTCATCTGTAAACCGCCCAAAAAGGTTATTGGATTCCTTTCCTTGATTGCTTTTTTTATTCCTATTTTTCCAAGAATTAATTTTGTAGCTGTAAGGATGAGACAAAGGAGACACAGAAGACACAGAGGGCAGCAGGCTTTCAACATCGGATTCCCTCCAACATACGTGCAGCATAATAGGCACATAAAATTACTTTTAAATTAATAAAACGGGCTTATCAAGACCAGAATATGGTAGAGAGACAAAATGCTCTCCACCACCCCAAGCCAACGATACTTACACTGGCCTTTTCTAAAAGAAGCCAGAGTGCAGGTTAGTGCCCCAAACCTAGACTGAGTAATTTCAATCCTATAGAACTAGACTGAGTGACATCAAACATGAGAGTTGGTATATTTTTAAAGTAAGCTATACAAGGGAGAGCTTAAAGAAAGCTTGGTTTATATGTTTAAAATCTTTGAAATAGAAGGCACTTAAGGGGTGCCTGGGTGACTCAGTGGGTTAAAGCCTCTGCCTTCGGCTCAGGTCGTGGTCCCGGGGTCCTGAGATTGAGCCCCGCATCGGGCTCTCTGCTCCATGGGGAGCCTGCTTCCTCCTCTCTCTCTGCCTGCCTCTCCGCCTACTTGTGATCTCTGTCTGTCAAACAAATAAATAAAATATTTTTTTAAAAAAGAAGGGACTTAAGAATGTTTTTAGTTCATTGGCATCTTTATCATATACCTTGCCTATACCATCCACAAACCAAGCAGAGAACAAGTTCTTCAGACAGCACTTATCACTCACAGTCAAACTTGATAAAGGAAATTACAGTGGTTTTTAGAAAAAGATTATGGACCCTAAAGGGGGAAAACGTTCCTCCTAGGCGTCAAATGTCACATTTAGTGAGTAGAAGATTAAGTACGGGAAACTCTTTCCTCTGCTGCGTGCACTGGACATTAGAATCGTTAGAATTCTAGAATGTTAGAGCTGAAGAGTGTCGCATTTTCCCTAATTATATACTCCACACTCATGAAGTGTTCGGAGACGTGAAGGGCAGATGAAAACGCAGGCTTGTACATCTTGTCTAACTTGTCTGGCAGCATGGTCCAGACCGGAGCCATCCTTAACGAGGCCCTTTTCATGTTCTCTAACCAAATTTCCTTCTCGGAGCTTCTTCATGTCAAATCCACTCTACGGCAAAATTACACTGGTAAGGTCTGTAGACTGGTAATTTTAATGATTATACAATACTTAATAATGTTAATTTTAATGATTATACAATGCTTTAAGAAGGAATGGTGTTGAAGAAATCAATTTTCTAGGAGAACTCAAAGAACAGTAGCTCGATTCAATGTCTCCAATGATAATAGGGTTACTGCTTTTTTAAAATAAAACACTCCTAAACATCTAGGAAATGGAGAAAGGTCAAATGTGAATCGGCACAGTCTATAAGCCAAGAGTTTAAACATGTATTTTATTAAAAATGAACAATCTTATGAGGAAGATATCATACCTGCCTTAAATATGTGGAAACAGGGAGAGCTATGTAATTTGTCTACGGTCACATAGCTTGGTGGAACCAAACTGGGATTCAAGATGTGACTCATTACACAGCCTGTATGCTATAATTCCATCATAGAAATTTCTCCTAAGAACTATTACAAGAACACATCTGTGTTTTGCTCTCTTTCGCCAATGCCAATAATTATATAGGAATTAGATTTTTACCCTTTCATCCACTCATTCATTTATTTCCTCTAAACTTTTTCTAACTCTTCTTTTGAACGAGTGAAAAATTAGCTTTTCTCCTCACTTTACTATCCAATGCAAGAGGATTTATCCAGTGGGAGACTGTCACATGTTCCCCAGCCCTCATCATCTCTTTTAAGAATATAAACAGTTTCTTAGCAAGGCAAGTGGCTACCCAGAGTAAAGACTACAGTTTCCATCTTTCCTTGCAGCTAGTTTCAGCCTTCAGAACCATGTGATATAAATACAAGTTCACACAGAAAATTCTAGAAGCCTCCATCAAAAGACTGCTCACACATGCTCTATTGAATCCCTCTTCGTCATCCCTTTCTGCTCTAAACTTCTGTCTGGAACACAGACATGATGATTCTAGGTACCATCATGAACCTTCAGGATGTGGACCACTCCAGGAATGAGAGATTAATGGACTGAAATCAGCTGGGCTCCTTGAAAACTTTACGGAGCAGACCTGCCACACTTACCCTGAGCCGCCTACCTCCAGAAATTTATGTGAGGTGGGGGACCACTTCGTGTCATTTAAGCCACTTTTATTTGGGATCCCTATTACTCATGGTCACACACCACCTTAGCTGATATACTTACCATCCCTCAGATTGAAACAGAGACTCAAATTCTAAATATGTATTTGTATGTTTCCTCACTACAGTCACAAATAGGAAGAAGTACATTATTTTTCAATATTTAAGTCTCTCCGGAATTCCTTCTCTCAGCACCAGCAAGTTTCAATATGCCCTACCTTCCTCTGTAAATTGTGGGCAATAGTCTTGTTTTCAATGACTGCGTTGCTCTCGAGACGGACCAGCTGCTCCGTGCGAGCTAAAACTACATCCAGACGCATGTCAAAGCCAAGTTCAGCAGCCATCTGGTCCAGTTTCATTTTTTCTGAGAGTTGATCCAGAAATTTAAGATACTAAACCCAAGAACAAAAATTAAATTGAGACACAAAAACAAAGTTAACAAGTGATCTCACAGTACCCCAAGCTTATAGACAGGTCCCATTAAACCTAGTCTGTAGCCCAGCCTGGGACCCCAGTGCCTGGGAATGAATCTCTGTACCATCAGGCCAGTTCCATGTCCTGCTTCATGTCCAAATTCACTTGACTCTCCTGGTCAGTGATCTTGATGTCCAACCTAACAGTAGACACTCTTCTTCACCCCACCACATGACAAATCTGCCACCATCCTGACTACATCCACATATCTCTGTTTTGGCTACTTGTTGCTACCACGATGCCCCTTCTAGGTTAATCCAGCTCCTGGCTACTCACGTTCCATGGCAATTTTTCCCACCTAAGTGGGCCCTGCCCTCAAATGTTAAAAAAAAAAAAAATGACAACAGTTACCACTCTGATCACTCCATAATCAAAGCTCTCCATACAAATATACTTGGACAATGCTTTTGCTTCCATATTTAAAATCCTACACACACACACACCCAAAAAAACAAAAAAAAAAAAAGTCTTTAAGAGGTTTTTTTTTTTTTTAATTTCTTTTCAGCGTAACAGTATTCATTGTTTTTGCACCATATCCAGTGATCCATGCAATCCATGCCCTCTCTAGTACCCACCACCTGGTTCCCCAACTTCCCACCCCCCACCCCTTCAAAACCCTCAGATTGTTTTTCAGAGTCCATAGACTCTCATGGTTCACCTCCCCTTCCAATTTCCCTCAACTCCCTTCTCCTCTCCATCTCCCCTTGTCCTCCATGCTATTTGTTATGCTCCACAAATCAGTGAAACCATATGATAATTGACTCTCTCTACTTGACTTATTTCACTCAGCATAATCTCTTCCAGTCCCATCCATGTTGATACAAAAGTTGGGTATTCGTCCTTTCTGATGGAGGCATAATACCCCATAGTGTATATGGACCACATCTTCCTTATCCATTCGTCCATTGAAGGGCATCTTGGTTCTTTCCAGTTTGGCGACTGTAGCCATTGCTGCTATAAACATTGGGGTACAGACGGCCCTTCTTTTCTCTACATCTGTAGCTTTGGGGTAAATATCCGGGAGTGCAATTGCAGGGTCATAGGGTAGCTCTATTTTTAATTTCTTGAGGAATCTCCACACAGTTTTCCAAAGTGGCTGCACCAACTTGCATTCCCACCAACAGTGGAAGCGGGTTCCCCTTTCTCCACATCCTCTCCAACACATATTGTTTCCTGTCTTGCTAACTTTGGCCATTCTAACTGGTGTAATGTGGTATCTCAATGTGGTTTTAATTTGAATCTCCCTGATGGCTAGTGATGATGAACATTTTTTTCATGTGTCTGATAGCCATTTGTATGTCTTCATTGGAGAAGTGTCTGTTCCTATCTTCTGCCCATTTTTTGATATGATTGTCTGTTTTGTGTGTGTTGAGTTTGAGGAGTTCTTTATAGATCCTGGATATCAACCTTTTGTCTGTACTGTCATTTGCAAATATCTTCTCCCATTCCGTGGGTTGCCTCTTTGTTTTCTTGACCGTTTCCTTTGCTGTACAGAAGCTTTTGACCTTGATGAAGTCCCAAAAGTTCATCTTAGCTTTTGTTTCCTTTGTCTTTGGAGACATATCTTGAAAGAAGTTGCTGTGGTTGATATCGAAGAGATGACTGCCTATGTTCTCCTCTAGGATTCTGATGGATTCCTGTCTCACATTGAGGTCTTTTATCCATTTTGAGTTTATCTTTGTGTACGGTATAAGAGAATGGTCGAGTTTCATTCTTCTACATATAGCTGTCCAGTTTTCCCAGCACCATTTATTGAAGAGGCTGTCTTTTTTCCACTGTATATTTTTTCCTATTTTGTTGAAGATTATTTGACCATAGAGTTGAGGGTCCATATCTGGGCTCTCTACTCGGTTCCACTGGTCTATGTGTCTGTTTTTATGCCAGTACCATGCTGTCTTGGTGATCACAGCTTTGTAGTAAAGCTTGAAATCAGGTAACATGATGCCCCCTGTTTTATTTTTGTTTTTCAACATTTCCTTAGCGATTCGGGGTCTCTTCTGATTCCACACAAATTTTTGGATATTTGCTCCAGGTCTTTGAAAAATACCAGTGGAATTTTTATTGGAATGGCATTAAAAGTATAGACTGCTCTAGGCAGTATAGACATTTAAACAATGATTATTCTTCCAATCCAAGAGCATGGAATGGTCTTCCATCTTTTTGTGTCTTCTTCAATTTCTTTCATGAATGTTCTGTAGTTCCTCAAGTAGGACCAGATGGACCTCATAGATATATACAGAACATTCCACCCTAAAACAACAGAATACTCATTCTTCTCAAGTGCACATGGAACCTTCCCAAGAATAAACCACATACTGGGTCACAAATCAGGACTCAACCGATACCAAAAGACTGAGATTATTCCCTGCATATTCTCATATCACAATGCTTTGAAACTAGAGCTCAATCATAAGGAAAAGTTTGGAAGGAACTCAAACACCTGGAAGCTAAAGTCCACCTTGCTTAAGAATGCTTGGATCAACCACGAGATCAAAGAAGAACTTAAACAATTCATGGAAACCAATGAGAATGAAGATACTTCGATCCAAAATCTATGGGATACAGCAAAGGTGGTCCTAAGGGGGAAATACATATCCATCCAAGCCTCCCTCAAAAAAATTGAAAAATTCAGAATACACCAGCTGTCTCTACACCTTAAAGAACTGGAGAATCAACAACAAATCTAACCAACTCCACAAATAAGAAGGGAAATAATCAAGATTAGAGCTGAGATCAATGAGGTAGAAACCAGAGATACAGTAGAACGTATCAATGAAACTAGAAGTTGGTTTTTTGAAAGAATCAATAAGATCGATAAACCATTGGCCACACTAATCCAAAAGAAAAGAGAGAAAGCCCAAATTAATAAAATTATGAATGAAAAGGAAGAGATCACAACTAACACCAAGGAAGTAGGAACAATCATCAGAAGTTATTATCAACAGTTATATGCCAATAAGCTAAGCAACCTAGATGAAAAGGATGCATTCCTGGAAAACTGAACCAGGAAGAAACTGACAACCCGAATAGACCAATATCTAGTAACGAGACTGAAGCAGTGATCAAAAAGCTTCCAAAAAACAAGAGTCCAGGACCTGATGGATTCCCTGGGGAATGCTACCAAACTTTCAAAGAAGAAATAACACCTATTCTCCTGAAGCTGTTTCAAAAAAATTGAAACAGAAGGAAAACTTCCAGACTCTTTCTATGAAGCCAGCATTACCCTGATCCCCAAACCAGGCAAAGACCCTACCAAAAAGGAGAATTTCAGACCAATATCACTGATGAATATGGATGCTAAGATTCTCAACAAGATCCTAGAAAACAGGATCCAACAGCACATTAAAAAGATTATCCACCATGACCAGGTGGGATTCATCCCTGGGCTACAAGGATGGTTCAACATTCACAAATCAATCAATGTGATAGAACAAATCAATAAGAGAAGAGAGAAGAACCACATGGTCCTCTCAATTGATGCAGAAAAAGCATTTGACAAAATCCAGCATCCATTCCTGATTAAAACACTTCAAAGTATAGGGATAGAAGGAACATTCCTGAACTTCATAAAATCTATCTATGAAAGACCCTCAGCAAATATCATTCTCAATGGGAAAAAGCTTGCAGCCTTTCCGTTGAGATCAGGAACACGACAAGAATGCCCACTCACACCACTCTTGTTCAACATAGTAATCGAAGTCCTAGCAACAGCAATCAGACAACAAAGAGAAATAAAAGGTATCCAAATTGGCAATGAAGAAGTCAAACTCTCTCTTCGCAGATGACATGATTCTTTATATGGAAAACCCAAAAGACTCCACCCCCAAACTACTAGAACTCATACAGCAATTCAGCAACGTGGCAGGATACAAAGTCAATGTACAGAAATCAGTGGCTTTCTTATACACTAACAATGAAAATACAGAAAGGGAAATTAGAGAATATATTCCATTTACTATAGCACCAAGAACCATAAGATACCTGGGAATAAACCTAACCAAAGAGGTAAAGGAACTGTACTCAAGAGTTTTTAATGTTTTGTACTTTAAGGAATAATAGGGTATAATAGAGCTGTATTTAGGAAGTCAAGGTTCATATTTGAACGGGTTAGTGTCACAAAACTGTTCTAGGATCTTCTGCCACTTGATTTCCTTTTTCTTTCTTCCAAGTTTTTATTTAAATTCTTGTTAGTTAACATATAGTGTAAAATTGGTTTCAGGAGTAGAATTTATATTCTACATTTAGATTCGACACTTACATACAACACCCAGTGCTCATCACAAGTGCCCTCCCTAATACCCATCACCCATCTAACCCATCCCCCAGTCACCTCTCCTCCAGGAAACCTCAGTTTGTTCTCTATAATTAAGAGTCTGTTCTATGGTTTGTCTCTCTTTTCTCCCCCTTATGTTCATCTATTTTATTTCTTAAATTCCACATGTGAGTGAAATCAATTCGTATTTGTCTTTCTCCAACTGACTTATTTCGCTTAGCATAGTACACTCTAGCTCCATCCATGTCATTGCAAATGGCAAGATTTCACTCTTTTTATGGCTGAGTAATATTGTTATACAGACGCGCGTGCGTGCACACACACATACACACACACACACCACATTATCTTTATCCATTCATCAGTCAATGGACATTTGGGCTCTTCCCATAATTTTTGTTCCATATTGTTGATAATGTTGCTATAAACATAGGGATGCAAGTATCCATTTGAATCTGTATTTTTTTTAATTTTACTTTATTTTTTTCAGTGTTCCAAGAGTCATTGTTTATGCACCACACCCAGTACTGCACGCCATACATGCCCTCCTTAATACCCACCACCAGGCTCACCCATCCCCCCACCCCCTCCCCTCCAAAACAAACATGGAGGACATTGGGAGAAGGAAAGGAAAAGTGAATTGGGGTAAATCGGAAAGGGAGACAAACCATGAATCAGTATTTTGTGTACCCTCCATTTGATTTCTGTGGTTTCCAGCCATCCCAGCCAGAGTAATGCTTCCAAAGTGTTTGCTGAATGAGTGAACCAATCAATGAGTTTTCTGTATCATCACTTCATGATTTGGATTCTCTCTTTGAAACTTGCTTCTCATTGCAATAAGTCCTCATCTATCTAGCATCTCTGAGGCAATTATATGTTTAAATAAGTATAATTTCCTGAGGACTGAAGCATGCCAACATGAAGCCCAGAACTATCTACACTTTGAGTCATCAAGATGAAATTGTGAGTATTTTCAAATTTTGCTGAATGGCATTATCTAAAATTTTATCTCTTCTTTGGGAGGCACAGTCATGGCAAAATACTGCTTATCGGCTATGTTACGAGACCATGGGTTACCTTGTTGTGCTATAAGATCACATCATCAATTTGTCACTTTTTAATGTGTCAGCTCTCCCCTTGGAATTACTTTTTTTTGAGAGAGAGAGAGAGAGAAAGTGTGTGTGTGTGTGTGTGTGTGTGCATGCGCACAAGTTGGGGAGAAGGGGCAGAAGGAGAGAGAGAAACCTAAGCAGACTCCATGCCCAGTGTACAGCCCCACACAGGTCTCCAACTCACGACCCTGAGATCATGACCTAAGCTGAAATCAAGAGTGGGATGCTTAACAGACTGAGGTACCAGGTGCCCCGGAATTACTCATTTCTAATGTGCATGAATGAAAAGAAAATAACTGCTATTATTTGTTTTGTAAGTAAAATAGAATCAGTACCTTTCGTGCAGAGGCATAAAGCCTCTCTTGCTATGTCTACATGTGACCCATCCACTTAGCATGCAAGGATCTCTACCAGGAAAAAAGGTTGAAGACCAAGCCAACACCACATAGAACAACTGACCATTTCAAGGATCTTGGCTACGCCTCAAAAAGTGAGGGTTGCGAGAAGGACTTACTGTACAGCTTGTTTCTTTGAGTCACAGATTAGCCTAGATACCTTCTATGTGGCATGAGCATCAATTACCTACATCTAAATCTCAGCTCTGTACAACTTAGCTTTTCTGGTTTATACTCCCAACCCCTCACTAGGAGGTGCGTGTTGTGGGTGGTTATCTGCGCAACAGTCAGCAGGATGGAATCTGTTTACATAATTCGCTTTCATAACTGAGAGTTTTTCTGGCTCTTCAGTCTCAATGAAAATTAATGAGTCACTACAATGATTTTTAAAAAGGGGGGGAAGAGACACCAATCTACCTAAAATTTTTGCCTTTTATTATGCTTCTTCATAATTTAAATACTATTTATTTAACTCTTCCCTAAGTGCTGGAGAAACCCGGAAAAAAGAAAAAAAGAATATTCCCCTGGCCTCAAGAAGTTGGAGCTGACTGGAAAAGATGACTTAAAACTGAAGATGGGGTGGGAAGGTGCCCAGGTGGCTCAGTCAGTTAAGCGTCCAACTCTTGGTTTCAGCTCAGGTGGTGGTGATCTCAGGGTCGTGAACTTAAGTCCCACGATGGGTTCCACGCTGGGCTCCACGCTAACTCTCTCTCCCTCTCCCTCTACACATGCTCGCTTTCAAATAAATAAATAAACAAATCTGGAAAAAAAAAAACCCACCTGAAGGCAATTGAGTCACTAAGTGCTGGGACAGACACGGGCATGTGTTACACGACAGAGAACTAAGTCTCTAAGGGACTCCCAGAGGAAGTGATACTGGAGCCAATTCTTCAAGGGACAGCTACTACCTGATGAAGAAGATAAGAACGGCAGTGTGCAATACGGGATGCCAAGGGGACCCTCTTTTTTTTTTTTTTTTTTTTTAACAAATTTGAATTTGGATATCTTTGGACTCAATCCTCACACACCCTTGAAGGGCCTTGTTGGTCCCTGAAGGCCTTGAATTGGCCATTGTCTTCTGGAAAGATGGCAGGTGATGGGAAGCCTGGCCGGGGTGGGGGTGGGGACCTGGTCACGTCACAGAACGCTTAGCCAAGGCGAGAAGGAATCTGTAGCTGAGCCTGAGGGCCATAGAGAGCCCCTGGCCAGTTTGAAGATGGAGAGAGGCAAGATTAGGCATACATTTATTAAGACATTGCTGCCGGGGACGTCACAACCGTGAGAAGGTTGTTTCTGGAATCCATGCAAATGATCATAGTGCTCCGAGCTAAAGCACTGCCGCCAAATACAGAGTTGGGGGAGGGAGGTGGTATTTGAGATACATTAAGGAGATGGAATCTGTAGTGTTTAGGACTTGCTTAAAAAGAGGGAAGCATTAAGGATGACTCTAGGGCTTTTGGCTCAGGCGCCTCGAGGCAGATGACCTCACCGTCCCTGAGGCAGGAGGGGGAAAATCTGTAGAGAGGTGATCATTTCCATTTGGAATAGATTTAGTGCCAGGTGTACGTGGGACATCTATGTGGATGGTCGGACAGTCAGACTTCTTCCAATGGAACATATTCTGTTCAGGTGCAACACGTCCTCTCAAATTCAAAATTCAACCGACACACCTTTTTCAGACACCCTTCACCCCTCCCAACATCTTCAATCTACCCCTTCATACATAAAACCACTATTTGGTCCAAATATTTATTAGCTTCTATTCTACACTGTTCTGAGACTCCTTCAGCTGAGCTCTCTGCCTTTGGCCTCCAGACCCTCAGAGCCAGTCTGCTTTCAGAGACTCAAATCCCTTTCTTTCTTTTACTTTCTTCTATTCAAAAACCTACGGTGTCCCATTACGTATAGGATAAAGCTTTGGGAAATGAACCTTGTCTATCCCAATTATTCCTACATGGTTCTAGAGCCTCCTCATGCCTCTGGCCTCACCACGCACCATGTTCAGTCTCCCCATGCCTCACTGGTCTCGAGCAGTCTGGCAAACCTCTGTTCCTTCTCCCTCCTGCTGTTCCCTGCACCGAGTCCCTTCGCCACTTCTTCTGCCTGACAAATCCTTACTCATTCTCCAAAGCCTCTCACGAGTGCCACTTCCTGTGTGAAGAGGGCTCCTTTCCTCACACACAGAAATAGGGACTTGGCCCAAGTTCCTGTTGAATTTCACCCCTATCTCGGTTAATTCATGATTGTGCCCTCACTGACCTGGGCCATCCACTTAGACTAGGACTTCCCACAGACCCTTATGCGTCTTGGCCTAGCCAACCTCAGTGCAGGCACGATGCTTCCTCAGCTAGTTTAAGTACAGAAACATGAGAATGAATGAGTTTCCAAGGTACAGATCTCGTAACCGAAGAGTGTCTTTGTGCCAAATTCCAATCCCATTTGTCTTTTTCTTCTCCTGCGGACTCCTGGGACCCACAAACATGGACCTTCCCATTCCATCCAGTAAAACCTTTCTCTGGTCCTCCTGCTGCCTGACTCGCTTTCCCTGGTCACCAGACTTCGTAAGAATCTTTTTCTCCATCTCTAGCCTTCGCTCCCCACTCACCCCTCAGGCCAGCGCAAACTGGCCTCTGTTCTCCATCACTCTACACCTCCGCCCAACCTCTTAGCCCTACAGGATCGGCTCCTTCTCATCACTAAAATCTGCCTTCTCCTCCAAGGGTGAACTGCATTATTTTCTCTCCTGTGAAAATCCTCCTCTTATCATTCCCTAAGGGATGAAGTTATCATTCCCTTCACTGAGTTCCTACAGCATTTCGTCAATCAGTCCATCTACAACACCCACAGCTTCAGCGTCACAGCAAATGACCAGAATGCCGGCCTCCTTTATTGAATGATGAGCATTTTATGATCAAGAATGATTAAGGTCATTAGTACCTTAGCCCTCAAACCTTCAGGATCTCATACAGAATAGGCATTCAACAGATAGCTGATGCATTTACCTGGATTAATTTGACTGATGAAAGCCCCCCAAAAGTAGGAGGAGCCCCAAAATGATATCTGTTGTTTTCTGACATTTCCTCATTACTCACACACAACCATTCTCCTAAAGTGCTATAAAATTCGGAATATTATCAGGTAAAATTTTACACTGCAACAGATGTTTCTACCCATGGATATAGTCGGGTTATTACTTTTTGTTTCTCAAAATTCAAGTGATCTCGCAAAACATCTCCAGAAACCAGCTCTCCCTCGAGGTGTGTCAGCTGACCCTGAAGAGTTTCCAACTTGTTTTCTGCATTCTGGGCTCTCTGTAGAGCTTTCTGGTGAAACTCAGATTCATTTCCCAACTGTTCCACAAGCTCAGATATTCGGGCTTCAAGCTGGGAGACCATCTGGAAACAAAGAAACAGACAAGGCTAAGCCTTGTTTTCGATGCAACAAAGTGTTAAAATCCAGTGCTCCACCAGAGCAGCATAACTATTTATAACACCAACTTCCAGATTCTTTGTAAAACTTAAATTAAAAAACACACAATTTGATAGCAGTCTTTTCCTCTCCTGGAAATAAATATGCATTCGTTATCTAATAAAATATTTCTATTGGTATTTTTAATTCTTATATAATTCCTTAAACAGGTTCCTTGAGAAATATTTATGGGTCATACTGACTTACCCTTAAAACTGCCACTAATTTGGGGGTTTCAAAGTTCAGCTAGAATAAAAAAGAAGCTCAAAGTACTTTTGGACCTCTTTAAATGTCATTGTCTGGAGAAACCCTTCCACCAAATAGAGTGGATTAAAGATTATACAGTGAGTTAGTTTTGGGGTTTTTTTTTAAGATTTTATTTATTTATTTGACAGAGATCACAAGCAGGCAGAGAGGCAGGCAGAGAGAGAGGAGGAAGTAGGCTCCCTGCTGAGCAGAGAGCCTGACTTGGGGCTTGATCCCAGGACCCTGGGATCATGACCCGAGCCGAAGCAGAGGCCTCAACCCACTGAGCCACCCAGGCGCCCCTGTGAGTTAGTTTTGATAGGAAACTTATCAGGAATTCAAGGACATAAAGTTTTTTTAAGCTTTCTTTCAATTTTCCATGGAATATTGATTACTTATGCACCAAACTCTGGTGATGTTGCCTCTGTCCTACATACTTAAGCAGTGATGTTATCATTTTAGCCTTTGAGAGGTCAAATTTCATACAGCAACTTTACATACAAGAAGGCAGGAGAATCTAATTGCTACTTCCTCTCCTACAAAAAGAGACCACAGTTTCTCCATGAAGGCCCCCATTCCCTTCACACACCCCTAACTTGCCCTTCCCTTCCTGAAGTTTCCATTTGTCCTGATAATCCCTTAGTCAAGAACATCAGTTTACCAAACAGCCCAGGTACACTCTGAGAATATTCAAATGGATTCTACCAAATCTACTTTTCATGAAATGTTGAATTCAATAAAAAATACCAAGTTTGGGATGATGGATTTGTTCTGATGGTTTGTTTCAGAAGAGAAAAAGAAAAAAAAATAGATTATTTACGTAATACTCAGTACCACTCTTGCAAATTGAAATAATTTGGGGCACCCAGGTAGTTCAGTCAGCTAAGCATCTGCCTTCAGCTCAGGTCCTGATCCCCATGACTCCCACAGAGTCACTGGACCCAGAAACACTCCCCTGGAGGAAACAAAGCCTTAGGTGTGCCTAAGAAGAATGAAAGAGCCATCTAGATAAAAGTCCATGAGCTTATAGGAACTGTCTTTAACTTGGAAAAGGACACAGGAATCAATCATGATCATGTCCTCTCTGTACATAATCATTTCTCATCCAGATGGTTAGCCAGTTAGGAAACACCTAAAAGTAAGAGGAAAATGTTTGCCTTGACATTCCACACCAAAATCTGAAAATGTCGCAACTTTCTGTCATTGTGCAAGACATCATTATTTCAAAAACACCTGCTACAAGGGTACTGAAATTTCAAGGCTAAATAACATCTATGCTCATTTAGAATTCCTAGGAAGCCAATGGTAGGGCATTCCTCTAAGAGCGTGGTTTCCAGCTGGGGGTACTCTTACCCTTGAGGGACATTTGTCTGGAGACATCTTTGGCTGTCAAAGATTGAGGGGGGAAATGGTGTGACTGATACCTAATGGGTAGAAGCCAGAGAAGCTGCTCAACACTGCAGTGTACAGAACAAAGTGTACAGAACGGGCCCACGACAAAGGGTTATCCAGCCAGAAACATCAATGGTGCCAAGACTGAGAAACCCTACTCCAAGATCTGGTAACACTTTGAAAAAGACAATTCAGTTTTACTATAAGCAGAAAAGCAAGGAACAAGAAGAAGTGACTTACTGAAAAAGTGTGGGTGGTGTCCTGAATTCTACTGAGAATTGCAAACACGGGGGAGAGTCAAAATGAGCTGCAGCAAAGTAAACAAGAAAAGCGAGGTTCAGAAAGTAGGAGTCGACCTGAAACGGTAAATTTGCCAGGCCCAGCCTGAACGCACCCTTGGGCCTTCCTGTGGGCTATTACTCAGCCACTGGGTGTGTGTCTAACCAAGGCAGCTGGCAGGGAGCACAGCCTCCTCGACAAACAGATTCATCAATTTGTAAATCTCCCCTTCTTCAGAAACATTTCTAAGACAATATATGAAATCCATTTTCTCCTAATTTTACTCGAAGATGAGTCACATAAGACCCCAGCTATATGCTTGATTTCAGGCTTTTAAATAGTGGGAACAGCTATTGAAAAAAATTACAGGGTAGAAGAGACAGACAAAGGCACTAAAAAGACTGAATCATTCTGATTTTTGGGGGGGTGGGAGAGAGGCATAGCAAGCTTAACCAATTTACATCATTTTTCTTGAGAAAATAAACATATACAGCATGCTGACAGTTTCATGCCGTGTTTCCCATGCTGAATTAAAATAGTTTGAGGAAAACGTTTGGGAACACAAAAGAGGGATGCCATAAAACAAAATGGTAAAGAACCATTAGCTACGGAATTCGATCAACCGCAAGTCAAGGTAAATAACTGACTGAAGTATTTCTTGGTTCTGGAGATATTTCTCTTCCCCAGTCCAGTACCAATCATGAGAAAAACTGCGTTACTCTCGGAGACCTGCACATGTCACAGGATGGATATTTCATATCCACAAAGACGATCCTACACTTGGACAAAGGGGTCACTTGGGTTGCTCCTAAGAACACACATGAATTCCGGAGAATTTTTTTTAAGATTTATTTATTTGAAAGAGAGAGAGAGAGAGAGCTGCGGCGGGGGGACAGAGGAAGAGGGAGAGAGACCCTAAAGCAGACCCCACGCTGATTGGGGAGTCCCACCCCGAAACTTGGTCTCGCGACCCTGAGATCACAACGGGAGCTGAAACCAAGAGGCGGGTGTTTAACCAACTGCGCCACCCAGGCGCCCTGAATTTTGGAGAATTTTTAAAAGGAACTGAAAATGTTTAATCATTAAAGGAAATTGTCAAATGCAACCCTGAACTCTAAGTTAGTGATGGCTTGGGGTTATTAGAAACATCAAAAGAGGGAAAAATACAACTTCTGCCTCGGACCAGCCTGAACTCATCGAAGAAAAAGATCACAATGGAATGCTACCTAGAATTTGGATATTATTTACTTTAAAACATCATTAATTAGGACTTCGATAATTTGGATTTGATGCTGATTTAAACAGAGTCAGGCTGAACTTGACTCTGCTAAGCAAAGCTACGTAGTAAAGGAGAATTGTTAGTAGTATAAACAAGACAAGAAAATTAAACAATCTTTGATCATATCTGTGAATTTAAACATCTTTCTCCATGTTTTAAATAAGTCCCTTAAAAGATGGTTCAGGCACCATTACGAAGAGGACAGAGAGGAAGAGAAGCAGGGGCACCAAGGGTTAATATTTGTCATCATTATTGGCCAGGAAGCGTGTTAAGGAATTCATAAAATTCTTTTTCATTCAATGCTTCCAACAAACAATAGCCTTCTGAAGCAGATACTCTTCCAGGTCTAGGAAACCTTGTATGCAATTCTAAAACCCAAAAGCATCTGAAAACTGACAACTTTTTTCCTAATTCACTTGCTTATGATAAAGCTTGCCGGGACTGGACTGAGCAGCAAACCCTACCCAGAAGCACCTACAGGGCACCTGGGTGGCTCAGTGGATTAAAGCCTCTGCCTTCGTCTCGGGTCATGATGTCAGGGTCCTGGGATCGAGTCCCGCATCAGGCTCTCTGCTCAGCAGGGAGTCTGCTTCCTTCCCCCTCTCTCTCTGATGGCCTCTTTGCCTACTTATAAAATAAATAGAATATTTAAAAAAAAAAGAAGAAGAAGAAGAAGAAGAAGAAGCAGAAGCGCCACGGAGCTCCTCATGGTCCTGGTACGCTCCGAGGGATGGAGCTGCTACAGGTTTTGCTGCAGAACCACGAACACTGTGGACTACAGAGTGCTGCCCAGACCCCAGTGAGGAGGAATGTGTAAGTGCGCTCTCTCCCATGCCTTTCTGTGTTACTACTTTACCTTTCAAAACTCCAAAACATTCTGAATTCAAAAACACATCGGACCCCAGGGCAGGGGGTGGCTCAGATGAGGGAGGGGTGTGGCTCTGGAGCATTCCCTGTCCAGCGGATGAGAAAAACAGCATCTCAGGGGCTGCCCTCTTAGGAACCTGCCAGTGTCACATCTGGACTGAGAGCGTCCACAGCAGGGACAGGATTGAGCCCAGACAGCTCTGACTCCAGAATCCACATCGTGGTCAGTGGTCACTGAAGTGACTCTCCAGGCTCCCAAAGTACGATATATAGTTGAAAGTAATAAAACCCACATTGGAAGGACCCAGCAAATGACTGTCCTCAAGAATCTTACAAGCGGCCACCTCCCACTCACCTTTTCCCTGCTGTCTTCCTGGCGGGTCATTTCTCGGATCCTTTCCAAAACGGCATCCTCCATGGGCCCCGTCGGGCCCCAGCGGCCTCTAAGCAGGGCTGCGACTTTCTCCCTGAATGAGGAGCACTGGCTTCGCGAGGCTGCAGCCGCGTCCAGACTGGTCTCCAGTCTCTTCTCCAGCTCTCGGGAGCTTTTCTTCAAGAGGCTCAGCTCCTGCTTCAAATCATCCCAGACCCGCTGGCCAGCCAACAGCCTCTCCTGGAGGACCCTGACTTCCCTTTCAAGGACTTCTTTGATCTGTACAGCTTGGAGCAAGTCCTGAAACAATTACAGACAGTGAAGATGAGAACTTGAGTGGCCACTGAGGGACACCAGCATTTGCTTTTTTTTTTTTTTTAAGATTTTTATTTATTTATTTGATAGAGAGAGATCACAAGTAGGCAGAGAGGCAGGCAGAGAGAGAGGGGGAAGCAGGCTCCCCCACTGAACAGAGAGCCCAATGTGGGGCTCGATCCCAGGACCCCGAGATCATGACCCGAGCCAAAGGCAGAGGCTTAAACCACTGAGCCACCCAGGCGCCCCCCCACCTTTTTTTTTTAAGATTTTATTTATTTGACAGAGAGAGACACAGCAAGAGAGGGAGCATAAGCAGCGGAAGTGGGAGAGGGAGAAGCATGCTTTCCGCCAGGCAAGAGGCCCGATGCAGGGCTCGATCCCAGGAGCCTGGGATCATGACCTGAGCCAAAGGCAGCCACTTAACGACTGAGCCACCCAGGTGCTCCCTGCGTTTGCTTTTTATTTCCCTTACTTACAGACTTCATGGAGTGAGGATGAATTCATCACATTCCCTGTTTAACCGTAAGCTCCCCACCACCTCTCCCTAAAGTTATTGAATTGTAAAGGCAATGTCAGGTAAATGGAGGTGCCTAAGAAAGAGAAGAGATATAAAGCCAGAGCCAGGAGAAAAAGGAGACTGACCTATAAGCCTTTTCTGTGTGGACCTTGAGAAAGGTCCTGCTGGCTGAAATGCTGGTGGAGGCAAAACAGAGAGAGAAAAATTTACAGAATTAATTATCTGTTCTAAGGCTTGACATCCATGGGAATTGACTCTGAATAACAGTAAACTTTCAGAGTCTTACCTACGAGTCCTATTGCAATAAAAAGTGTCTGAATAAAGATGCCTCCTTAATACTATTTTAAATAACAGAGTAGTGTTCTCACAAAACATCACAGCATAAGAGATCATCAGAACTTTCTTTCAACATCCATTTACTGCGTATCTCCTTGTCTCATAAAGTGCATAGAAGAAAGACCGAACGCTCCAGCCATTCGCTGGGCAGGAGGATTAAAAGTAGAAGGAAATAAGGGACCACACTGAGAACAGTGATTTGAAAAAACATAGTATGGATGGTTAGGTTCACAGAAATAAATGAAGGGCGTAAAAGAGGCTACCGACGCACTTACTTCTATTTACCACAATCTAGAAGGGTCCAAAGTGGCATAAAAGGGACATCTTAAAAAAAAAAAAAAAAAAAAAAAAAACAACTTGTTGACATGGATTTCTAAAATACATGAGTCCACATCAGATAAAAATATGCAACTTGCTAACCAGCACTGCTACAGTATTACAGCCTAGTTAACTGGGGGGGGGAAAATGTTATTTATTACAAACAGTATGTTAGGGTCAAAAGCAACAAAAAAGAAACGTTATCTTCAATTAACAGATTCTATGCCTCAACAGGCCAGTAACATTTTAGGCTGCCAGTTAAAATGCACTCAACCCTTTTGCACTGGAACTAGACTTTAAAAGGAATTTATCAAAATAATAATAATAATAATAACAACAATAATAATAAATAAAAGGAATTTATCTCCACCAAGATGTTCCTTGAATTTCTATGTCTTTACTTTTTAAAAAATATTAATATTGTGTATCTTTCTTTTTTTTTTTTTACTGGTGATTTTTTTTTTTAATAATCAAGGTAGTCCCTGGCATCAGCTTGAAATAAAAAGTTACTGAGCGTGGCTAAGTAGTTAAGGAAGTCTGACCTTTACAGAAAAGGAATGGCTAAACTAATCGTGGGACCTATTTTGTGAAATGCTTTGGTCTCAAGGTCCTGGCAACGCTTCCCTTCCCCGGTCCCTTTCGATACTGGTCCTCTTAGTGGAGAAGCCCCACTGTCGCTAATTAAATTATGGCCCTTAAGGTAGAGTCAAGGACACTTTATCACAAATACAATATTTTAATACTTTACAGATTTCTTTTCAGAGAGTAATACAATAGGGGCTCCTGGGTGGTTCAGTCATTAAGTGTCTGCCTTCGGCTCAGGGCATGTTCCCAGGGTCCTGGGATTGAGCCCCACATCGGGCTGCCTGCTCGGCAGGAAGACTGCTTCTCCCTCTCCCACTCCCCCTGCTTGTGTTCCTTCTCTCATTGCATCTCTCTCAAATAAACAAAGTCTTTAAAAAAAAAAAAAAGATAGTAATATAAAAGCTACTCAATTTGGATAACCAGTATCACCACTGGTGATAGTAAATTAGGCCCTTACTTTACTTAGAAATGACCATCTAACAAGAAAACTAAAGGTCAGGGGCGCCTGGGTGGCTCAGTGGGTTAAAGCCTCTGCCTTCAGCTCAGGTCATGATCCCAGGGTCCTGCTCTCTGCTCAGCGGGGAGCCTGCTTCCCCTTCTCTCTCTGCCTGCCTCTCTGCCTACTTGTGATCTCTCTCTGTCAAATAAATAAATAAAATCTAAAAAAAAAAAAAAAAGAGAGAGAGAGAACTAAAGGTCCCAAATTCAGTGATGCAGAGATGATAATGAATTCTAATCCCCTTCAAGCTCTAAAACCTTCTAGAATATTCTATGTTAACTTGTATATGGAAAGAAAACCCTAATGTAAAAGAGGGGAATTTCCATGACCCAGAAAGTGATATTTTTAACCACGTAAGAAAAGTCCTCAAAATACACACAAAAAAATATATCAGATGCTTGAGTACTACAGCCTTACTGTCAGTTTAGAGTGTGCTAACCAACTGATGGCTTATTCCAGGAAACCAATAAACACAGTGAAAATATTCCAGCTATGAGGAATTTTTTCCATCCCCAATATCAGACTATTGTCTCCCTGCTTTCAAGACAAGAGCCCCAACTGTTCCCAATGAATTCAGAGCACAAACCTTTATGACTGATAAAAATCAGAAAACTCAATTTGTGGTCCTAAAATACAGTGGCACGTGGCAGCAGGCCAGATTTCGTTTCTGGACACATTTCAGCCCCATGAAGTCTGTGTTGTTTCTCACATGAAGTCCAGCCCTGGGGAGCCGGCCCAAGACCTTAGGGACAGCCCCTCCCTCAGTGCTCTGATTAAGTGCTTCAGGGTTTCGAAGCACTGCGCCGATCTGCTGGAAACAGATGTCCTCAGACTACAAATGCAATTACTGCAGAGCTCGCAGAAACAGCCCTGAAGTGGAATCTGGTTGCATGGCTACCTCAAGGATATGCTCAAGTAATGTGACATCAGTATCACTGGCCAGGTCCTGGGGACCGCTGTCAGACCACACTGACACACAGAACAAGAGAAGAGTAGCTCCCTCTGAGCAAAATCAGGGCTGACCTCCACAGAGGAAATCATATTTGCAAAAGACGACAGCCACTAGAGAGACACTGATAGGGATGAGTTATTTAACAAAACTGTTCACTTTTTGTTTGTCCTACCAATGCAAGAAATGAATAATGACCCCTTCACAACCACTTTTAACCAAAACAGTTGTAAATAATATGATTAAGGTATTCAATCTACCTTCCCAATTTAATGCATGTTTATATTAATTCTCATTAATTAATGAGAATCATTAATGCATTAATCATCGTTAATGCATTATGTGATAAAGTCATTCAAAGATTTGTTTTTAAAATGCAATTGTTTCCTATTTTAATGTTGCTAACTAGTATATAGATTTGGATATGCATGAGATCAAACTGCCTCTCAAAAATGCATAGCTAATTATTATTTGGGTGGAGAACCTCTGGATGAATTATGTAAAATGAAAAACCAGTTGATTACTTTTACCTAGTGCAGTTAAAATTAATAAATAAACTCAGAAATTATCCCTGAACAGTACTCTTATACATTGCTGGTGGGAGTGTGGATAGGAATAATTCTGGTATAAATATTTAACAAAATAGAGTATGCACATAGCCTGTGGTCCTGCAATGCCAGTCCCCAGAACAGATCTGTAGGGTAGATTACTAAATATGGAAAAGGACATATGCACAAAGTTATTCCATTACAACTAGAGGGCATTATGCTAAGTAAAATAAGTCAGTCACAGAAAGGCAATTATAATGTGACCTCACTCATATGAGGAATTTAAGGAACAAAGCAGAGGATCATAGGGGAAAAGAGGGGAAAATAAAACAGGATGAAACCAGAGAGGGAGACAAACCATAAGAGACTCTTAATCATAGGAAGCAAACTGAGGCTTGCTGGAGGGGAAGGGGACCGGCGGGATGGGGGAACTGGGTGATGGACATTAAGGAGGGCATGTGATGTAACGAGCACTGGGTATTATAGAAAACTAAGGAATCACAGACCTGTACCTCTGAAACCAATAATACTTTATATGTTAATTAATTGAATTAAAATTTTAAAAAAATTTGGGGGGCGCCTGTTTGCCTCAGTCGGTCTGCCTTCAGCTCAGGTCATAATCCTAGGGTCCTGGGATCTAGTCTCGCACCAGGCTCCCTGCTCAGCAGAGAGCCTGCTTCTTGCTCTCCCTCCGCTTGCTGCTTCTCCTGCTTGTGCTCTCTCTCTTTCTCTGGCAAATAAATAAATAAAACCCTTAAAAAAAATTTTTTTAATGTTTAAGCTATTCCATTACGATATAGCAAAAGATTAGGTACTACACAAATATTCACTGATATGTGACCAGCTAAACAAATACAAGACATCTGTACCGTAGAACTTCTGTCGCTCATAAAAAGAACTAAGGAGATTTTTTATGTACTGATATGGAAGACTCTCCAAGATACAGTCAGTGAGAAAAGTAAGATGCCTAACCATGTATCTCATGCCGTTTGTACCTACATAAAAAGAGCATCTCTCTAGAAATAAGCAAAAGCAACTGCCAGTTCTGATCATCTCTAGAGAAGGGACCTAGCTGGGGGGCTAGAAATGGAAGGAAGATATGACAGAACAGAGACAACTATGAAAACATCCAGGAAATTCTGGTCCAGGGCTGAGTCAATAGTGGTAAGAACACACACATACACACCCCAGTTAGGCTGTCTCACTGACATCATCAGCTTTGGGAAATAATAAGAATTCAGCATAAGTCTGAAATTCTCATTATTGACAAACACAAGTTGACAATGAATTTAGCTGTCTGTGGGGCCAGCGTGTTTCTGGGCTTCACCATAGAACTGCTAACACTCCACCCTGAGCTGATCAGATTGTGCCTGGAGGACCATGGACAGTTCCCAGCTGGAGATGCTAAGAGGGACATCATCAAAATGGAATGGGTTCAGCATCACAGGCTAGCATTCAACCTGTAATACAAATATTTATGTAACTGTTTTCTTTAAAATGTTGTTTTAATTTATTTTGAATGTATAGAACGAATTTAAAAGCAAAGCACAGAAGGTTTAATTATGGTTATAGAACAGAATGTAAATACTACAAACATTGACAATGTAAATACAATAATAAAACTGGGAAGTAGAGAGAGGGAAGTAAAAATTAAAAAGCACTAAATTCTTCCACATTGTGGCAAAAAGTCTAAAAATATTATCTCACGTTGGTGAATCAGGAATAGAAATGTATTCCGTTAAAGTCTCAATAGTAAGTACCAGAATATAAAACAGGAATGCCCCATGAGGCTAGAAGTAGAGTCTTATGAACATATATTATTTTAGTGCTTATTTTCATTTTAAATCTTCACCCAGAGGCCAGGACTCCCCTAGCCTCATGGATGACACTAAAGAAGGCTCAACATTTGAGAGATACAGGCTGTTTAGCCAAAAGAAAAGACATAAAAATCCATGATAAGTGTCTTCAAATGCTTTACGGTTAGCCATAAGAAAGAGATTTCAGTTTATTCTAGGAAGTTTCATTAAGATAGAACCAGGATGAGGATGTAAATTGTAGGGATTCTGATCCTGACGTGCTATAATGAAGAACTGTCAAAAAAAATTAAAACTATACAGAGAGGGCCTGGGTGGTTCAGAGAGATTCTCTCTCCCTCTCCCTCTGCCCTCCCACCTGTGTTCTTTCTCTCTGTCTCTCTAATAAATCTTTTTTTTTTTTTTAAAGAACTTCACAGAGAATATGGATCTCCTTGTTCCGTACTGAGTTCCCTGTCTCTGGAAGAGTTCAAGTGAAGGCTGGAAAACTAGCTAGATAGTGACATTTTTAAAGATGATTCTGAGAGCGCCTGGGTGGCTCAGTGGGTTAAGCCTCTGCCTTCGGCTCAGGTCATGATCTCAGGGTCCTGGGATTGAGTCCCACATCGGGCTCTCTGCTCAGCAGGGAGCCTGCTTCCCCTCTCTCCCTGCCTGCCTCTCTGCCTACTTGTGATCTCTTTCAAATAAATAAATAAATAAAATCTTTAAAAAAAAAAAAAAGGAAATAAAGATGATTCTGATTCCACATAGAGGATTACATGATCTAGATTCTAAAAGGCCATAAGGTCACTTCCAACATCATGATTCTAAGATCGTAAAGAGATCTTCAAATTCTTTAGTAATTTATCTTAGTAAGTCCTCCCTTCCAGGAACATATTTCCATATGCCTATACCCTGAAAATAATTTTGTTTCTTTGGATCTTTAGGTAAATATACATAACTAGGAAAAGGGAATAAAAACACAGAGCATTAAGTGTGGTGGGCATGTCCTGAGCACTTCATGTATATTATGTCATCCAGTCCTAAGAATAATTTTAAGAGATGGATCCTTAAATTATTTTTCTATTTTACAGACAAGAAACTGAGGTTGCAAGAGGTAAGGCCATATACCTCAGATCACATTGCCAAATGACTCTGAAGTCCAGATAAAAACCTGAGAGCCTCGCCCCTTCACCACTCTACTCCCTGAGAACTGTCCCATGCTAGTCTGTCTTCCGTTCGCTACTTCATGCTAACAAACCAAAAGAGCAGAAGGGACATCCTTCCAAACCAGACCTGCCTGACTCCAAAACCAATATTCTTTCTTAGCTTTGACTCTAGCTACCAGAATTAAAGGAAATGTCAACAGCATGAAGGAAAAGAAGCTGTTTAAAATCCCTTAAGTTTAGTTTCTGATCTGATCTGAACTTGTATGGCCTATAGGAAATGCATGTGTGGCTTGTGGAGGCTAAGTGCCTACTCTTTTGAACCCTGGATTATTTCAAAATAACAGAAAGAAAAGGTGTCAGTCATTGAGAGTTGTTAAAACATACTTCAATGGTAACTACTCGGGTTTTCAAATAATATATTTTCCTTACATATAATAAATCACCTGGTTTTTTTATTGGGGAAATTTTCATAAAGTAAGTCATAAAGTAAATAGAGTAATTAAGAAAAAGAGAAAAGCTGAGTTTCGTAAAAACAGCACCCCAGCCTGCAAATATTACTACTTCCGCAGTCATTCTGGGCTTCACTAATAAAGTAAGTTTCCTACCTCAAAAACAGAGCTTTAGAAAGCATTATGAAGACGCTTCCTGAGGCCATTAATGTGTCAGTAAAAACCACTTGACAGTATTTTTCAGTAGTAAATCTTTGGAGTCATAATCTTATGAATGGGCACTTTATTAAAGACCTCAAGTTTTTTATTGCACCTTATTTTTTTACAATTTTTATTATTTTGGCAGGAACTACATCCTAAAATGAATGTGTTTCCAAGCCTGAACAACACTGCATCATTTACAAGTAAAAATACATATGACAAATAACTTGGTTTTTTTTAAAATGTGCTTTTTTTTTTTTTAAAGATTTTATTTATTTATTTATTTGACAGACAGAGAGATCACAAGTAGGCAGAGAGGCAGGCAGAGAGAGAGGAGGAAGCAGGCTCCCCGCTGAGCAGAGAGCCCAATGTGGGACTCGATCCCAGGACCCTGAGATCATGACCTGAGCCGAAGGCAGCGGCTTAACCCACTGAGCCACCCAGGTGTCCCTAAAATGTGCTCTTATAGCACATTTTCATTTCCTACTGCTCATCTTCAGAAATGCATTCTTTCTTTTTTTTTTAATCTGATAGAGACACAGCAAGAGAGGGAACACAAGCAGGAGGAGTGGAAGAGGGTGAAGCAGGCTTCCCACCAAGCAGGGAGTCTGATGTGGGGCTCGATCCCAGGATCCTGGGATCATGACCTGAGCCGAAGGCAGACACCTAATGACTGAGCCACTCAGGTACCCCCAGAAATGCATTTTTATAGGTAAGTATTAACTTCTGCCCAATTTTCAAGGCGTGATATTTTAATCATTACTATCTATAATCACATTCAAGTTATTCATTCACTGAGGAAATTTGCATCACTAATTACTGCTATTGTCTCACTGACAAATAACTTGGCCTCAGACAGATATATAGGATATAGCTGTGACCACACACGGAAAGGGATTACTGATGATGGCAAAATCACGAGCAGGGTTCAAATCCCAGCTTTGCCACTTAAGAGCTATGTGAACTTGAGCAGAGTACACTTAGCACAATGACTGTGCTAATAGTGATCGATTAAATGGTGACTATTACAGAAATGATTACTGATAGGATGCATGTAAAAAATCTGAGAGCCTGAGACTTCACTCAGAATGCTCACTGGTGGGGCGCCTGGGTGGCTCAGTGGGTTAAGCCGCTGCCTTCGGCTCAGGTCATGATCTCAGGGTCCTGGGATCGAGTCCCGCATCCGGCTCTCTGCTCAGCAGGGAGCCTGCTTCCCTCTCTCTCTCTGCCTGCCTCTCCATCTACTTGTGATTTCTCTCTGTCAAATAAATAAATAAATCTTTAAAAAAAAAAAAAAAGAATGCTCACTGGTAGGTAAAACACTAAAAGCATAATTCTGAAATACTTTTCTGTATATGGTAAGACAAAGCACAAGAGTAGATATTATGATTAAGATTCAAAAGATACCAATATAAAACACAAAGATAATAAGAAAACTCTATCACTTTTAATTAAACATACCACTAAGAGTTTATTTAACTAAAAATGTATTTCTAGCTCAGTCCACCAAAAGAAACAGCCCAGTAGCAATAAGCCCATGGAGAGCCTAAACCTTAGTTCCAAGCACCATTCTCCAGGAAAGGGCACCAATGATCCCTACAGAACAGGTTGATTTTAGTTCTGTGTCTGAAAATTCTAAGTGATCCTCAATGCCATGTCTTCTGTCAGAAAAAGCCAGGAAGTGTTAAAAGACCAGAGGCAGGTTATAAGTTCACAGAGACCAGAGGGGCAGCTGCTGGGCCAATAGAATGAATTTAGAGCACCAAAAAAAAAAAAAAAAAAAAAAAAAAGTAATCGATTCTAACACAGTAAGTAAATACAAATCCATGTGTCCACAGAACTGAAAAGAAAAAAAAATAAAATAAAAAGATTTTCTTTACAGAAGAATCCCAGCTAATAGGCAGAAGGAATTATAAAATTTGAATATTAACTTTTTGTCTCCCCCATGATGTAAATTAATCCAGACAAGAATCAGTGATGATAATCCCACTCAGTAAAGTCAATGGGGAACAGAAATAAACCTGCTAATTATCAGGAATAAACTGCCCAGGGATACCTTACTTAAATGAAGAAGAAAAAAAAAAAAAGTCCCTTTATGCTAAAGAGATGGGCAAACTTAGTGTCAGCAACAAGGAACCATCCAGTATCACGTGCCTATAATATGACATCTACAAACTTAAACTCTGAAATGTCCTCGCCAGAAACATTGAACCTGAATCCCGTCCAGTCATTATCTGATTTTGAACTAGATCTCCTTTACCACTTGATTGTCTCCTATGTATTTTATTAAGGGATTGCACTGGCTTGCTTTCACTTTTGAAAATTCACCATTATTATTAATCCCATAATTAGTTTCTTTGTAACAAGAATATAAAAATATCGTTGAAAAATTATATAGCATGAAAATGCATATAGGATTAACTGGCATGCTCAAACATGGCTTTGGGTAATTTGAAAAGATCAAGCAATTCACTATATAATTAAAGATCCAGTATTAAGGCACCTCCCTTTGACAGTCTCTTTTTTATTTTTTTAAGATTTTATTTACTTATTTGACAGAGGGAGAGAGCACAAGCGAGGGGGAGTGGGAGAGGGAGAAGCAGACTCCCCACTGAGCGGGGAGCCCAATGTGGGGCTCGATCCCAGAACCCTGGGATCATGACCTGAGCCAAAGGCAGATGCTTAACCGACTGAGCCACCCAGGTGCCCCATGACAGTCTCTTCTAAGTAACACCCACCTCCTTTGACCCTGCAAGTATATACATTCTAGGGATTTGTCTTACTGATACATTCTCAAGTGTGACAAACCAGATTATTCATAGCAGCCTTGCTTATAACAGTGTATGGTATATTAACATTTTGTCTTTAAATGAAAGGAAAAATATAATGCAGAGCATGTTGCCATTTGTATTAATATTAAATTTTAAAAAGAGTAAGCATACACATCATAGAACATTTCTAGAAAGGTACAAAAAAAAATAACTCTTAACAGAGGTTGCCTCTGAGGACAACAACTGCGTGGCTGGCAGGAGGGGTAGGGGTGGGGAAGATGTTCACCTTATACCTTTTTTTTTTAACCATATACCTTTATATCTATTTGGAATTTTGTATCTGGTGGATGCATTACTTATCTGTTCAAAAAGGTTAACGTTTGAGTTTTCAAAATCCTTAGAGGCTAACTAAAAGAAAACATCGTTCTCTACAGACTCTACCTTTAAATATGGGTGTGTGTGTGTGTGTGTGTATCTGTTTCCTAATTAGGAAAAAGCTATGTATCCAATGGCCTGTTCAGGTCACCAAGTCCCACGCTGCCCCCAGCCCTCCTGCTGACAGCAGCCTTGGGAGCTGGGGTCGGTCGTGCCGGTGTGCTCACCAACATCTGGCTGTCAATTTCCGCTTCATAAACATGATCGCAGATGCACACACACACTTCACATACTGTACCTGGTTCAGCTTGTCTCTTTCCTCGGTGCAGGAGGCAGCTTTTTTCTGCTCTCTGTTTACTTCAGAAACCAGCCTCATGATGGTTTCTCTGCTAGCTTTTGCTTCCATCTCATGGACATTCACAGTCTCTTCAAGAGTAACAATCTGTCTTCGCACCAAGGCGTTTTCCTCGCACAGCTCTCTAAGCTGAAGAGAAAGCAGTTACAGCTAGCTGATAAAAATTAACAATTTCATTCGGCTTCCTGTAAGCAACTCTGATCTACGTACCCCGCTGTCTGCATGATCACACGAAACCCAGGAAAGCACTATCCCTCCATCCACTCAAAAGAACACATTTTCATAAGCAGCCTCTAAACTCTGTTGGTACGCGCAGACCCAGTGATCAAATTAAAATTAATCAAAAGATAGCTTCAGGGCAGCACTACTGAGAGCCTTGCCAAATGCTTCCCGACAGAGCAGGCATCAGCAAGCCCCTGGCTTAAATAATCGAGGAAAGGTGATGTTCCACAGAGATTACAGCAGGGGAGGGAGCAAGGGACTTCTATTCTGCCCACGTCTGCTGGCGCCAGTGGCATGCGAGGCGCTGCCTGGTGGGGTGCTGGGGAGGGGGGCACAGAGAAGAAAACAGGACTTTCTTTTTAAAAAGAAAATCCTCCTAATTAATATAAGTATAGAAAAACCTCGAAAAAACATGCTCAAACAGCGGCTATCATTAGGATTAGTGGAGCTTTTCACTCTCTATGTTGTGCATTTAGGCTGTCAGCAGAAAGCATGAATAAGATTTATAAGATTTACAAGGAGGGAAAATGAAATCAGACAGGCTCCTTGGCCTGGGGAACCAGCCCTGCAGACAGCTCAGGCTGGAAGGCCACGAGGACGCCTACAGGAAGAGCTGAGACCCCGTATTACAGAGTCAGTATCCACGTTATGACGCTCTGGGGAAGGGGCATATCTTTCAGCCTCAGGACCTGGCCAACATGGCATCCAGATCCCAACTCAGGGTCGTTCACCCTCCTGAATGCTTTGCTGCATATACGTATGTTCAGTCCCCAATATCTTTCAAAAGGCCCCACCTCAGAATGTAAGCTGGCACAGCCACTCTGGAAAAGAATGTGGAGATCCCTCAGCGAGTTGAAAATAGAGCTGCCCTACGACCCAGCCATTACACAACTGGGGATCTACCCCAAAGATATAAATGTAGCAATCTGAAGGGTCACCCGTACTCCAATGTTTATAGCAGCGAGGTCCACAATAGGCAAACTATGAAAAGAGCCCAGATGTCCATCAACAGATGAATGGATGAAGAAGGGGTGTGTGTGTGTGTGTGTGTGTGTGTGTGTGTGTGTGTGCACACACACAATGGAATACTATGCAGCCTTCAAAAAATGGAATCTCGCCATTTGCAACAACAAGGATGGAACTGGAGGGTATTATGCTAAGGGAAATAAGCCAATCAGAGAAAAGTAAGTATCATACAATGTCACTCATATGTGGAATTTAAGAAACAAACCAGAGGATTGTAGGGGAGGGAGGGGAAAAATAAGACAAAATCAGAGAGGGAGACAAACCACAGGAGACGCTTAATCAGAGGAAACAAGCAGGGTTGCTGGAGGGAGGGCGGGAGGGTTGGTGTAACTGGGGGATGGACATTAAGGAGGGCACATGATGTAATAAGCCCTGGGTGTTAGATTAAAATTGATGAATCACTGAAATCTACCTCTGAAACTAATATATTATATGTAAATTAATTGAACTAGAATCTTGAAAAATAACTTTAAAAAAGTAAAAAGTTCCTACCTCCAAGGAGCACTCCTTGGCCAGTCCACATAAACTAGCTTGCCACACCTCTAACCTGCCTCACTCTCTATCTCCACATCTTCATTGGTGTTTCTTCCCCTTTACTACGTGAGATAATATTGGATATTTGTTTATTTCCTCATTATCTTTATCTCACAATAACAAAATTTCTAGAAGAGAAGATTCAGTCTTATCTCATTCACTTCGGCACCACCAGCTCCCAGAACCATGTCTAGCATATAGTAGTCACTCACTAAATATCTGTGAAACGGATGAATGTCTGGTAAGTCCTGAGGAACACCTCCTTGGTTTCTTGGGGCAGCGGGGGGTGCACATGTGGTTGGGAGAGCTGTGAAAGGGAGGAAGTGGTTTTGAAATTGAAGGAGTGGTTTTGTTCCACTTCCCAGAGGACCACCTAGTGAGCGCCTTTCTCCTCTGGACCAGTGATTTTTTTTTTTTAATCTGAAATGCTAAAGCCCTAGAATCCTAGTATCTGTTTTAAAATATAGGGTTTTTTGTTATTCAGGTATGGGGAACTGAACAGATCTGGAGAGAGCTGCTGCTGCAAAACAATTTGTTACTCACAGTTGTGAAGAAGAAGGGACACGCTGTGCTGCATGAGGCCATGGAGGGAAGCACCAGGTCAGTCAGGAGATGAGGAGAGCAAAGGAAAAGAGAGGTAAGATTCTTTGTCATGGTTTCCACAGGATGAGGTGAGCAAGACGGGGTAAGCAGGCTCGGGACTGGCTAGTTAATCTGAGGTGTGTAAGGGCTGTGTGGTACCTAGCCCCGTGGTGATCCGGGAAGGTGGACGGTAGCCCAGAGCCTGACAGAAAAAAAAATGGCTGGGGTGTGGGAGTGACTGGTTTGCATGTGAAAGCCATACTCCCTAGAGGGTCATTTGGGAGAAATTGGCGAACCCTCTGAGTCAGTCTCTCCTGGGTCAAAAAGACCCCAGATGTCAAAGCATTCAAAATACAGAAGACAATAAGGCGTAATTAATATAGTATCAACTTCCAGATTAGCACCTGGAGCTCATCTCTGATGTGATGAGGGGAAGGGTGTCATGAAAGAAGGTTCTCCATTCTCTTTTCTTTGCTCCATCATTTGGCTTTAAAAACAATCTCCCAAACTACACTGCCCCGTGGACTTGGACAGACAGGCTGCTGGTCCACGTGCGCAACAGGGAGATGGAGGAGAAGCATCTAGAATCCTTGGGACTATCAGGCCTGAGCTATCAAAGCCTGTCAGTGAAGTGGAATGCTTCCTGAAGTTAACTGAAATGATTTTGCAGCTTGTAGGAAGTACAGCTGAGAAGATTACTAATAAAATTCTGAGGTGTGGCTTTAAGAATGACTGCATGGATTAATGAAAGAAATTGAAGAAGACACCAATAAATGGAAAGATATTCTGTGCCCATGGATTGGGAGAGTTAATATTGTCAAAATGTCCATATAAGTCACAGCGATCTATAGATTCGATGCAATCCTATCAAAATCCCAATGGCATTTTTCAGAGACATAGACCAATGACAATGTTTGGACGGAATCACAAAAGAGCCTCAATAAACAAAACAATCTTGGGAAAGAAGAACAAATCTGGGGGGATCATGTTGCTTGATTCCAAATGATATCACAGAGCTATAGTCATCAAAAAGTATGGTAACAACATAAAAACAGACACATACGTCCACAGAATGGAACAGAGAGATCAGAAATAAACCCACACATATACACGGTCAACTAATTTACAACAAAGGAGACACAATATACAATACAGAAAGGACAATCTCTTCAATAAGCGATACAGAGAAAACTGGGCAGCCATAAGCCAAAGAATTAAACTAGATTATAACTTATAGTGCACACAAAAATGAACACAATGTGGATTAAAGACTTGACTATAAGACCAGAAACCATAAAATTCCTGTAAGAAAATATAGGCAGTTAGCACCTTGACATCAGCAACATTTTTTTTTTTTTTTTTGGACCTGACTCCAAAAGCAAAGCCAACAAAAGCAAAATAAAATAAAATAAAATAAAAAAATAACAAGTGAGACTCTACCAAACTGAAAAGCTTCTCCATGGCCAAGAAAACCATCAAAAAGATGAAAAAGCAACACACTGAATGGGAAATAAAATATTTACAAATCATGTACCTGACAAGGGGTTAATACCTAAAATAAATAAAGAACTTGTAAAAGGAAAAAATTCAATTAAAAAAGGGGGGCAGGAGCGCCTGGGTGGCTCAGTCAGTTAAGCTTCTGCCTTCTGCCTTTGGCTTGGGTCATGATCTCAGGGTCCTGGGATCGAGGCCTGCATCAGGCTCCCTGCTCAGTAGAGAGTCTGCCTCTCCCTCTCCATCTGCTTCGCGTGTGTGCACACACTTGCTCTCTCCTTCTCTCTCTAATAAATGAAATCTTTTTTTTAAAAAAATGGGCAGAGGACTGAATAGCCATCTTTCCAAAGATGACATACAGATGGCAAACAGACTCATGAAAAGATGTTCAACATCATTCATTATCCATGAAACACAAATCAAAACCACATGAGGTTTCAGTTTACATCTGTCAGAATAGCTAATATCAAAAAGTTACAAAGTAACTATTGGAGAGGATATGGAGAAAGAGGAATCCTTGCACACTGTGGGTGGGAATGTAACCTGATACATCCACCATAGAAAACAGTATAGAGGCTCCTCAAAACATGAAAAATATAATTACCATATGATCCAGCAATTCCACTTCTGAGCATTTATCCCAAGAAAATAAAAACACTATTTAGAAAAGATATATGCGGGGCACCTGGGTGACTCAGTCCATTAAACATCCAACTCTTGATTGCCGCTTAGGTCATGATCAGGGTCATGAGATGAAGTCCGCATCGGGCTCCGTGCTCAGTGTGGTGTCTACTTGTCCCACTCCCTCTGCTTCTCCCCACTCATGCTCCCTCTCTCTCTCAAATGAATAAATAAAAGACAAAGAAAATATGTATACACCCATATGTTCACTACAGCATTATTTACAATAACCAAGCTATGCAAACAACCTGAGGGTCCATCAGTAGATGAAAAAAGATATATATTATATAAATACAGATATATATTCATATATATATGGAAAATTATATACGTGTGTGTGTGTGTGTGTAAACCTTGAATACTACTCAGCCATATAAAAGACTGACCCCCCTTTGGGGGTTAGCTCAGTCAGTTAAGCATCTGACTCTTGATTTTGGCACAGATCATGATCTCTGGGTCATGAGATGGAGCCCCACATTTGCCTCCATGCTGGACATGGAACCTGCTTAAGATTCTCTCCCTCCCTCTCCCTCTGCTCCTCCCCCAAAAACAAAAAGAGAGAGAGAATGAATCTTTCCCATTTGTGACAAGAGTGGTGGACTTTGAGAGTTTTATGCTAAATGAAATAGTCAAAAGACAAATACTCTATGCTTTCATTTATATGTGGAATCTAAAAAAACAGATGAGCCGGGCACCTGGGTGGCTCAGTGGGTTAAGCCGCTGCCTTCGGCTCAGGTCATGATCTCAGGGTCCTGGGATCGAGTCCCGCATTGGGCTCTCTGCTCGGCAGGGAGCCTGCTTCATCCTCTCTCTCTCTCTCTGCCTACTTGTGATCTTTCTCTCTGTGTTAAATAAATAAATAAATAAATCTTTTTATAAAATAGATAAATAAATAAATAATGAATGAACAGACGAGCCAAAACAAAGAAAAAGCATGTGAATATAGAGAACAGAGTGGTTGCTGCCAGTGGGGAGGAGGATGGGGGGTACAGACTTCCAGCTGGGAAATGAACAGGTGATGGAGATGCGGTGTGCAGCATGGTGACTACAATCCTCAGACACATTTGTAAGTTGCCAGGAAAGTACATCTTGAAAGTGTTCTTCTCAAGAAAAGAAATAATAAATTTTTTGTAACTCTTCATGGTGACAGATGGTGACCAGACTTACTATGGGGATCATTTCACAGTGTATACCAGGTCAAATCATTACGCTATACCCCTGAAACTAAAATAATGTTGCATGTCAATTACACCTTTTAATAAATTTAAATTTTAATAAAAAAGATTGGCTTCAAGGAGATCTGTCTGGAAGCAGGGATAAGAAAGGTGTGAAATGAGCAAAGATATGGTGAGAGCTCCAACACCGTCAGGTGCCCTAATGAATCACTATGTGCTGAGTGAATTATTTATTGACTATAACTAATTTCCACCTTACTGACAACCTTGTTATTATTTGATTCCAGTGGAAAATTAAAAAGTACTTTAGAACTAATCTTAACCTTAGACTCAGTAAGTATCCCAAAAATGACACAGCTGATTTGCATGTGGGTTTTGTGTGTATGTGTGTGCTTCTGTCTGTAACTAAAACAAAAAACTCCCTAAAACACATTGTTAAGATGAATGATGAATTGTATTTGGCAACCTAAATACATTTAAGACCAAACAATTCATCTTTTCTGGATAGTTATTAATCCCAAATAATGTTAGAAAGGACTTTGGAATTGAGCTCAGAGAGGTGATAAGGTTAGTCCCAGATCACACAGCCAAGCCATGCTATATTTGGGCTACTGTCCCCTTCTCCTGCCACCCCCGAACTCAATCACAGCAATTCCATTCACGGCACATGTCAGAACGACTACTACATTTGTCGTCTTTTTCATGTGCATTCACCTTTAGAATTAAATCTTCATCTGATGCCTTTTCATTCTTCTTCTCTGGATCTAAGAAGTCACCAAGTTGAGCTAGAAATTCCTCATGTTTCTTGCAGTTCTTCAAGGCTTGATTCTTATTGTCCTCATTTTCCTTTAAACATTTTCTACAGGGCAAACAACACATAAGTCAAGCTATAACACCACAGAGAGATCATTCATCAAACAAAGTTCAGAACTTAAGCTATCTGATCCAATCACCACTTTCATCACAACACAGTTTCCTGGACACAGAACACATCATTGCCCTGGGAGCCATGTAAAGGCTGCCTGTCAAAGCCAGGCATCTACACTTGGCAGAAATGTACAAAAATCTTCATGGCATCTTAGATCTTGTAACAGCAAAGGAGACAGACCCTCTGCCTCTTGTCCTGGACCATTTATGATCTGCAGAAGGGGCAGGGAATCTCTAGATCACAATGGATGTATGTAGTCATGGGTCTCTGCTGGGTCCTCACGAGGAAGTAGGACAGTGCTGCTATGTTTCTTCTAGTGTATCATCCCTTGCTTTATTTTCAGACGTTATGCAGTGATCTATAATCGTTACTTAGGGCATACCCCGGGTCACGGCCAAGCATAACTATAATAAAAAATATATCAGCAGCAGGGGATGTTCAAAGAGAGAAATGTTCAATCACCAGCAAAGACCATTACCAGTTTTCATACATCCAGAGTGTTTTAAGAGTATTGAAATGGGCCAGTCAAGGAAAATCAGTTTATTATGCTCTGCTATGAATATTTCAAATCTCAGAGATAGGTTTGCTGAAATAGCACAGTCTATTTCTAATGCTTTAAATGTTACCGACTAAGAGATCATCAAAAAATAGACATACTTTAAAGGCAAATTAGAATCATTTCAGTAATTTGGTATCACTTTTTCAGTACTCTAGATAAGAAACATGATTATTGCTTTCCCTTTTTACCATGTTCAGTGTTTACCGCAAATTCTTTCACTCTATTCAAAGATTACCAAAGCATGTAATTGCTACACTCAAAAGCACATCATATTTCTGTTTAGAAAAATGTATCACAATAAAAAACCAACATCAATATATCTCTGAGTTCTTATTTTCAGTATATGAAAGGTAAAATGTGCTCAGTCTCTCTGGCTCATGAAAAGCACAGTTAATGCTATGATGTGGTGGACTGATTTATGTGCATGATTCCACTCAGTCGGTCCAAGACTTCAGTCTTGCTTCTCCGTCCCCAAGTTGGGTCCATTTCACTTGGACCCAACAAAGTTCTAAGAATCTACCCTAAGGACACGATCACATAAATGTGAAAATAGGAGTACACATGAATATACTTGGTTTATAATGATTCTTTGAATGAAACCTACCTGAGTGTCTGCAAGAAATAACAGAAAGAACTGGTAAGTAAATCATGACATTTCAGGCAATGAGTAACGTGAGCTAACAAGGATTATACGACGAGTGAGTTTTTAGAATATCTACGACATAGGGGCACCTGGGTTGCGCAGGTGGTTAAGGGCCCAACTCTTGATTTTGGCTCAGGTCATGATCTCAGGGTCGTGGGACCGAGCCTCACATCGGGCTGTACGCTCAGCCCAGAGCCTACTTGAGATTCTCTCTCCCTCTCTCTCCCTCTGACCCTTCCCCTGCTCAAGATCCATCAATCAATCAGTAAAATCTCTTTTTTTTTAATTTTATTTTCTCAGTGTTCCAAGATTCATGGTTTATGCACCACACCCAGTGCTCCACGCAATCCGTGCCCTCCATAATACCCACCACCAGGCTCACCCATTCCCCCAACCCCCTCCCCTCCAAAACCCTCAGTTTCTTTCTCAGAGTCCACAGTCTCTCATGGTTTGTCAATCTTTAAAAATACATGTCTGTAACACATTATTCAGTAAAAAAAAAAAAAAAAAAGTGGTTCATTATATGATGTCAACTACCCGAAAACCTGTTCACCAGAATCTGAAGTATAGTTCTCAGGAATCATAAGGTCTTGAGTAATTTTAATATTTTTTGGTAATTTTCTATATCTTAAAAAAATTTTCTTACAATCAGTACATATCATTTGTATTATTCATTTATTTAATAAATATTTAATATTTATTTTATTTATATGTTATAATAAAATATAATATATATTTAAAATTTTGAGATATTATTTATTAATATTACTATATTATTATAATTAAATTATGTATAATTAGAACATGTTATAATTATGACATTATTATTATTATTATTTATGAAACATTTAATAAATATTTACTGGATACTCACTATGCACCAAGCCCAGTTAAAGGTACTAAAGATACAGTAGTGAACAGAACAGATGAACATCCTCGCCCTCACAGAGCTTACGTTCTAGTCAGGAAGATGGACAGTAATCAATCAATGTATGTGAGATGTATACGGTTATAAAGATAAAGCTGGAGACAAAAAAATTAAGCAGGAAGGGGAGGAAGAAATATATGGGGGAAGCAGAGTAAAATTTTAGATGTCGTCACTCACGGAAGACCTGGGAAAGCAACTTCTGAGTGAAGACCTAAAGGGAGCAAAGGGGAAGCCATGCAATATCTGGGGGAAGAGCTTTCCAGGCCATGGGATTAGCAAGTGCAAAAGTCCTGAGGTAGGAACACACTTGTTATGTTCGAAGGACAGCTAAGGAGCCAAATGGAAAGAATAAGGGAGAATGGAAACAAAACCATGTCCGATGAGCCCTCTAGGTAACAGAATATCCTTTGTCTTTACCCTGAGAGAGAAGAGAAGGCACTGCAGGCCTCTAGGCAGAGGACCAATGAGATCTAATTTGTGTTTTTACAGGATTACTCCGGCTGCGAGGGGCACAGGCAGCAGCAGGAAAATCACTTCGGAGGCTATTGCAAAAGTCCCAGAGAGAGATGGTAGCCCCTTGAACCAGGTTAGTGGCAATGAAGGCAACAATGGGAAGCTGTCAAAATGCAGACTGATTTTGCAGGTAGAGATAAGAGGACTTGTTGAAGGTCACACACAAAGCATGAAAGAGCAAGAGGACCAAGGATGGTGACCATGATTGTTGACCTGATGAACTAGAGGAATGGACTTATCACTGGAGATGAGGAAAGCAGCAGGAGCATTCTGTGGGAACAGCACGAGCTCCGTCTGGTCATGTTAAGTGTGAGATACCCATTGGACATCCATGTGACGATGTCCAGTAGGTAGTCAAAATATGTGGGTCTCTCTTGAGGTCCGAGAAAAGATCCAGGCTAGACACAGAAATGCGGGCATCACTAGCATTTAGATCATCCTTAAAGTCATGAGATCACCGAGAAACTGAATTTAGACAGAAACCAGAAGAGACGCAAGGACTGCGTGCCTGGGCACTCCAGTCTTTGCAAGTCAATGAGATGAGATGGGGAAAACAGAAGAGACCATGGCAGGGCAGCCAGCATGGAAGGATACAAAGCAGGCATGGCGAGTGTCTGGTAGCCAGAAAAAGAAGGTGGTTCAAGGAGAGAGACCAACTGTGCCTAATACACTGGTAAGTCAAGTGAGGTAAAGACAGACCATTTAATCCTCAATGTGGGGTCACTGGTCATAGGAGTTTTGCTGTAAGATTGGCGGTGGGGGGAGAGACGATATGAGTTGGAGGTGTTGGGCTTTCTTTTTTAAGGATGGAATAAGTAAAAGAAATAGAAAGCATCTTATTATCAAAGTTATTTAAGTTATTACACGTAGAATTTTAAAAGTATACTTTTGGAACAACTAGTTCCCAGTTTTGTCTCAAGAATTACCTTTTGCCAGAAGAAAGTGTGGAAAACCCACATTTTGTGATTTTTCTGCATAAATGGGTAATAAAAGCTAATGAGGAGCATTCGGGGTGGTCCGCAGTGGTCTGGGCTTGCAGGATACTTTTACAGCTAGCTGTGGAATAAACACCTCCCTCTCTGGGCCATTCCACCACCTCTAGTTAAACCTCTACTTCCAGAAAATCTTCTAAATTCTGTATATGAGCATTTGCAGCCCCTATCAACCAGATATAAACATGCTTAGGACAATGCCTTGTTTGTTAAGATTCCTGGTACCATTTGGAGATGAGCTTGAGAAAAATTTTCAAGACTGTGAAGATATTTGAGATTCAAGATCCCCCCCCTCCAAATTGAGTTTCAGGGCCAAATAAGACAACAACACGCCAATACCTTCAAGGGCATATCCTGCTATCAGAAGCTAGTACTTGAACACTAACTATCATGAAATATATTGAAATACCCTTACTGTAAGTTCTCATCTAGTTCTGCAACTTTCTTCTTTAACTCCTGGTTCTCCGTGATTGCAGTGTGAGCTGTGATTTCGGTTCTAATTTTAGCAGCAGTAAGCGCTGCTGATTCCTCTTCTAGCTCCTGAACTCTGTCTCTCAGGGAGGTGAGGAGAGATGATTTTCTAGCATTATCTTCTCTGTAATTCTCCATTTCAGCTTTCAGCTCTTGACAGGAGGCTTCTTTCGAAAGCATCTTGGATCGGAGGTCTCGAAGCTAACACGGAAAACCCGTAAAAAGGAGGAAAAGGATTTCAGTGGCGTAAACGTGAAGTACTTTCGAGAAACCCAAAACCATAATTTCAAATCTCACTCTTCGTTCATGACTTAATCCAGCTTTTCTTTTTTTCCACATTTGTATCTGTATCACCAGCTGGGAACTTACAACTCAACAGTGGACTTCACATACTGTCCCTTTCAAAACCAACTGAGCAATGTCTTGGGGTGATTAGTATCACTCAAGAGACTTCTGTGGTATACAAAAAAGCAATAAAATACTTTCAACGGTAATTCATTTCCTAAATCTGCATTGCTTTTACTGCTGCTAACAACGAAACAAGAAACCTACAAACTAAGATATTGTAATTTCACAGCCACAGCTGATTCCTAAGTAGGTACAGACTAGTTGACACGTCACCGTGGTTCCTGCACTTGCCTTCGGGATCCTTATTGTGGGCAATTTTAAAAATATTAATAATAAGGGGCGCCTGGGTGGCTCAGTGGGTTAAAGCCTCTGCCTTCGGCTCAGGTCATGATCCCAGGGTCCTGGGATCGAGCCTCGCATCGGGCTCTCTGCTCCACAGGGAGCCTGCTTCTCTCTCTCTCTCTCTCTGCCTGCCTCTCTACTTGTGATCTCTCGGTCAAATAAATAAAATTTAAAAAAATATATATATATATTAATAATAAAAAAAATAATAATAGATGTCTGGGGAAAACACAGAAGAAAAGGAAAATCCTTACAGGATTTATACAAAAGAAACATTTTAACTTTTATAAGTTCTGTGGCATCAAAATGCTGTACAACGTATTGGCCCGATTAAGATGTCAGATCCGCCCTATAAGAGAACTTCTTTGGAACTATGAGTATCCGTGCACACAATTTTTCACACACACGAGGTACCAAATCTTCCTGGTAGGCCAGTGAAAGAACAGTCACCTCACAGGCAAGCTCAGGCCCCCTCAAGCCCACCAGACTGTGAGCAGAGTGGATCCAGAGGGACTCTCTCAGGAACTCCACAATAGACCTGATCCAGCCCAGAGGGAAGACAGACCCCAATCATTGTCCTAGAATTTCCCCCAGCCAATCCAAACTAACACTAGGAAGGGATCCAGAATTCCTTTCTAAGACCTCCAGACTGCAAGCTAATCATGGTAAAGATACATATTCAGGGAGATGCTAAAAATGACCCAACACCAAGGCAACTTCAACCCAAGTCATCAGGTGCCCCCAAGTCTCTCAAGGGTGGGAAGCTCCTCTGACAGGATCCAGGATCTAGCCCATGTCACCTCACTCTGCACCACAGCAAGTGCACAACCTTTCAGGAATGTTCTCTATAAGCGGAGTAGGCGCACCAAAGGAGTATCACCTTTGCCAAAAGATGTAAAACTGTGTTCTCCCAACCTATTTCTAATCACTTCTACACTCTGTTTCACTCTCTAAGAAGCTAAAAGGGCCCATGTCTAAGTCACAAAGATGCATAGTCTTACCTCGGACTGAGCGCATTCAAATTTGACCAAACTTGCCGCCAGTTCGCTTCGAGCATTTTCGGCCACATTCCGATAGTGGCTCAACTGCTCCCGAGTGACTGGGACTTCCAAGGGACGGTGGTAAACTTCCTGACAGGGATCCCCCCAAAAGACAAAACAGAAAGAAGAGTTTTAAACCACCTTTTCTGTGCAGCTGTGCAAACCAAGATTACACACAGAGCATTCTTTGTAGCCCCCCCCCCCCCCCCGATGTCTCGAAAACGCTGCCCAGCTCATGTCTTCGTCCTTATCACTTTACTCTCAAAATTCTGATGGAGGCGGGAGGCTGACCAGGAAGGAGTGACATGCTCTCACAGACGGTGTTTAAGAACTGGCCTTTGGGGCGCCTGGGTGGCTCAGTGGGTTAAGCCGCTGCCTTCAGCTCAGGTCATGATCTCAGGATCCTGGGATCGAGTCCCGCATCGGGCTCTCTGCTCAGCAGGGAGCCTGTTTCCTCCTCTCTCTCTCTCTCTCTCTGCCTACTTATGATCTCTCTCTGTCAAATAAATAAAATCTTAAAAAAAAAAAAAAGAACTGGCCTTTGCCACAAGAGAGAGCTTCCTTCCACCCAAAACTCAAATGCTCCTTGACCTCTGACCAGAATGGATCGAGTCCTCACAGGACTGTCGGAACAGACACAGTACGACAAGGTCCACAGCAGAGAGACCGATTTCATTGTCCTTGTGTTTCCAGACTACAAAAATGATCACCTCACCTCACCTTTTGACGAAAGGGCATCATTTGTTTACCAAAGAGATCGTGTGAGTTGAAGGCAAAAGGCTGTCTCCTTCCTAATTATTCACTAAACCATTTATTCTCAATCTCATAGCCTCTCTGGGGATTATGACTCAGGAAGGTGACTCAGATGAACTTGGGAGACCAGCGATCGTGAGGCAAGGCCTGAGGAGACCTTGTCCCACCCACCAGGCAACAGCCCTCAGCTCCCCGGACGGCCGCCAACACAGAAATGTGGATCCGAGCCGAGCCAAATTTTTCCAATTTTTCAAGACAAGTCCTATATCCAGACTTTCTGAAGTAAAAATTTTCAGTTTTTGCAACTTGGCAACTAATTTCAATGTTTAAAAAAGAAACACCATAAGAGCCAAATAAACACATCTGCAGAGCAGATTTGATGGGTTTGGCCTGTGGGTCAGAGTTGACGAACTCTGGTTCTGTTACTTACACCATAAGGCCTGCTTCTTTCAAGAATTATTCCTGACCTTGGACAGATACCTATGCCTACCTCTGTCAAGTTTCCAAGGCCTGTGGTCTTTGCGAAAGACACACAGAAAAGCCATTCATTTTTGAAGGAATATGAGAGAGGTCACACAAAACATGTTTTCCTGGAATTATCTACGAGGCCTCAGGGGACACACAAGTTAAACTGGTTGATGGCTGCCCAGCTCCTGAACTGCCTAAGACTACTGTTTGGAAACACTCGAGAATGCAAAAGTCCTCTCAAAGCCCTTCACTTTACAACAAGCGTTGTCATGACTAGTGTGTTTCGACGCACGAAATGCCAAACAAAACCTTCAGTGCACCTAGTAACAGCCCGTGTTTGCCAGACACAACATATCCAAAAAGATGGTAGGTGTGTACTCCTGGGGAGAAAGCATAAAAGGCTGAATGATATCTAATGAGAGAACCACATCCTGGTCAGCCTCACTTTAAACTCAGAAGTGACTTTCTCACCCCTAACCACCACAGCAAGATTTCCCAAAACAGGCCACATAAGGACTGTGGCCACTTATGAGAGGTATAAAGTAGAGTGTGTAGGACACATCAATTTATTTGACGTCTTTAAAGATTTTATGTAGGGGCATCTGGGTGGCTCAGTGGGTTAAGCCTCTGCCTTCGGCTCAGGTCATGATCTCAGGGTCCTGGGATTGAGCCCCGCATCGGGCTGTCTGCTCAGCAGGGAACCTGCTCTCCCAACCCACTCCCCCACCCCGCCTGCCTCTCTGCCTCCTTGTGATCTGTCAAATAAATAAATAAAATCTTTAAAAAATAAAAAATAAATAAATATTTTATGTATATATTTACTTGAAAGAGACAGAGAGTGCAAGCAGGGGGAGGGGCAGAGGGAGAGATGGGGAGAGACTCTCAAGTAGGCTCCACACTGCGCATAGAGTCTGACCCGGGGCTCAATCTCATGACCCTGAGATCATGACCTCAGCGGCAATCAAGAGTCAGACACTTAACCAACTGAGCCTCCCAGTTGCCCCTGGATGGCACATCATTTTGTAAAATTCATGAGGAAAATAAGTTCTTCAATAGCTATGATTATTTCTTCCAATGACTAGCATCCCTTTTCAGGGAATGATGTAATCACTCCACCATGTTATATCTCCTTATGGAAAAGTATTATCCATTGGACATAATATTAAAAGCCACGTGAGACAGGTCAGATACGGCCCTTCATTTTAGAAGGTTACGTTCTAGAGCAGAACACTACCAGAAATCATTAACATCTTCAAATGCAACAACACACTAGGATCTCATGACCACGGATGCCAGGACATGGCCCACATTAGATCACCAAGTTTAGACGACAGTTGCTCGGTCTACATCACCCTTCTAAGTCCAACAAACTAGAGATGATTCATCAAGAAATATTTACTGAAAACTTACTGAAGGCCAGGCACTGAGCTTACACCCTACTAAGATAAAGAGCATTTATCACACAACCACACTAATGATTACATGATTACAAACTGAAATGCATGCAAGAAAGAAAAAAAGGAGCTAACAAAGGAAAGTGTGACTTACAATCAGAGACGTGAGAAAGATTTCCCCAAAGAAGTGATGACTGAGTAGGTATTAAATAGGCAAGAGGTAATGAAGCAGGTACAATACACATCATTCCAATAGTCAAAAGTCTGAGCAAGGGTCCTGTGGCAGGAACATGTGTAGGCAAAGATCTGAGCAAGGCAGTGAGGCTGAGGGACAAGAGCAACTTAAGAACAGTGGCTTGGTAAGAGACTCTTAATGTCACAAAACAAACTGAGGGTTGCCGGGGCAGGGGTGGTGGGGTTATGGACATGGGGGAGGGTATGTGCTATGCTGAGTGCTGTGAAGTGTGTAAACCTGGCGATTCACATACCTGTACCCTTGAGGCTAATAATACATTATATGTTTTTAAAAAAAAAGAACTAATAATTATCAGAAGAACTATAAATGCCTAAAAAAAGAGAAGTATTCAGGGCACCTGGGTGGCTCAGTGGGTTAAGCCTCTGCCTTCGGCTCAGGTCATGATCTCAGGGTCCTGGGGTCGAGCCCCACATTGGGCTCTCTGCTCAGGGGGGAGCCTGCTTCTCCTCTCTCTCTGCCTGCCTTTCTGCCTGTCAAATAAATAAATAAAATCTTAAAAAAAAAGAGAGAGAGAGAGAAGTATCCTTCTACAGTGGTCATCAATTAAATACAAATTATACTACCAGTGAGATATTATTTCTGGTCTTTAAAACTGGCATTTTTGGGACACCTGGGTGGCTCAGTTGGTTAAGCAGCTGCCTTCGGCTCAGGTCATGATCCCAACGTCCTGGGATCGAGTCCCACATTGGGCTCCTTGCTCCACAGGGAGCCTGCTTCTCTCTCTGACTCTGCCTTCCACTCTGTCTGCCTGTGCTCGCTCTCACTCGCTCTCTCTCTGACAAATAAATAAATAAAATCTTAAAAAAATAAAATAAAATAAAAATAAATAAAATTGGCATTTTTTTAAGATTTTATTTATTTATTAGAGAGAGAGAGAGAGAGATCACAGTAGACAGAGAGGCAGGCAGAGAGAGAGAGAGGGAAGCAGGCTCCCTGCTGAGCAGAGAGCCCAACGTGGGGCTCAATCCCAGGACCCTAAGATCATGACCTGAGCCGAAGGCAGAGGCTTTAACCCACTGAGCCACCCAGGCGCCCCTAAAATTGACATTTAAAATATACTTAATAATCAAGTGTATTAAAAGATAGTTCTAAAAAGTAAGACAGAGAGACAGTTCTGTGAGAAACACATGTTGACACACTAATGATAGAAAGATAAGCTGGTATTAAGTTTCCAGAAAAAGATTTTATAATATATATCAATGAAATTTAAGTTAATACTCTTTGCCCAAATGAGTTTCCTTCTCATAATCTTATCTGAAGAAAGGGAAATACACCAAAAGATTAAAGACAAAGATATTCAGAAAGGCAATCATCAGCAAAATTTTCCAAAAATTTTCAACAGCAAAATTGAATTAGAGCTCAAGAAGAGAAGCATGTTAACTTGAAGAAAAAAGAAAAATAAAATGTTACAGTCACACAATAAAATTACACTCAATCATTAAAAATCATGTTGTTGGAGACTCTTTAATGACAGGGGAAAATGTAATATAATTTTAGTGAAAAGAGAAAAAATACAAAAACTACACATGCAGTTTCATCCCAGTCATGTACAAAAATTTATATAGATCCCTAAATAACAGACTGAAAGAAATTATTTTATATGTATCAAAGGATTAAAACATAGAATTTTTTTTATTTTTTAAGGAACTTTTTTTTTTTAAGATTTTATTCATTTATTTGACAGACAGAGATCACAAGTAGGCAGAGAGGCAGGCAGAGGGAGAGGAAGAAGCAGGCTCCCCACTGAGCAGAGAGCCTGATGCGGGGCTTGATCCCAAGACCCTGGGATCATGACTTGAGCCGAAGGCAAAGGCTTTAACCCACTGAGCCACCCAGGTGTCCCATAGAATATTTTTTAAAAAATTTATTTATCGGGTGCCTGGGTGGCTCAGTGGGTTAAGCCGCTGCCTTCGGCTCAGGTCATGATCTCAGGGTCCTGGGATCGAGTCCCGCATCGGGCTCTCTGCTCAGCAGGGAGCCTGCTTCCCTCTCTCTCTCTCTGCCTGCCTCTCTGTCTACTGTGATCTCTCTCTGTCAAATAAATAAATAAAATCTTTAAAAAAAAATTATTTATCATTGGGGGGCAAAGAGAGAGAATCTCAAGCAGACTCCCCAATGATCACAGAGTTAAAACCTAGATAGAATATTTTGGGGCGCCTGGGTGGCTCAGTGGGTTAAAGCCTCTGCCTTCGGCTCGGGTCATGATCCCAGGGTCCTGGGATTGAGCCCCGCATCCGGCTCTCTGCTCAGCAGGGAGCCTGCCTGCCTCTCTGCCTGCTTGTGATCTCTCTGTCTGCCAAATAAATAAAATCTTTAAAAAAAAAAAAAACCTAGAATATTTTGAACACTTACAAATTAATAAGAAAATCAATAAAATGAGGATACATATAAATAGAGAATTCTCATTAAGAGAAATACACAAAACGATACATAAAAAGATTCTCCAACCTCCCTAATAATCAGGTGAATAAGAATTAAAACAAAGACACATCATTTTTGGTACATCAATTTGAAAAAAATAGATTTGATAATAACAAGTGTTAGCAAAATATTACAAACCATAGTATAATGAAAATCCTTAACATATTTTTATGCA